>NW_028227312.1:479000-526500 GCF_978045245.1 Mus caroli | reverse complement strand
CTCTGACCTCAGGCTGCTGATGTTTAAATGGACCAATCATGTGAAACCGTGCCAATTCCTCCCCCAGCCCCACTCCTTTTCTATAAAAACCCCTAGCTTCCAAGCCTCGTGGTCAAATCAACTCTCTCCTGTGTGAGATGCGTCTCGACCCAGAGCTCCACCATTAAAATACCTCGTTTTGTTACATCAAGGCATTGTGTTCTATTCTTGATTCTTGGGTGCATGCCGAATCGGGAGATGAGTGGGGGTTTCCCCACTAGGTTCTTTCATTTGGAGGTACCAAAGAGATCTGTGTGACACCCAGTAACCCCGAAGGACCCCTTGGAGGTACGTTTGTTTGTGTGAGTCTTGTTATGTTGTCTGTTGTCTAAGTGTGTAAGTGTGGCACTGCTGAATTTGTGTCTTAGTTTTTCAGTTCTGAGATTGTGGGTATGAGCCCCACCTGTGTTACCAGTTCTGGTATTCTGTATTCTGGCAGCTGCCACTGAGGACCTTAAGGACCCTAGTGGCTGTGGGAAGAGGACGGTCTATTTCCCCACAGGCTGCACCCCTGGAAGACATTCCGAGGGAGACCATGGAGTGCCCAGGGTACAGAACAGTCAGGAGGACCTGGATGTTGCCTGGCAGAGTGAAGAAGAGTGAGTGCTCTTCCTGCCAGAGGAGTGGACGAGGAATCCCACTCCGTCAGAAGTAGCATTTGGCTGGTTGTATAAATCCAGATGTGGACGGGTGTGTTTGGATGTCTTAGTGTTTTCTGTCTCTGTCATTGTGTTGTGTTTATTCTTATTCTTCACTATGGGACAGACTGTGTCTACTTCTTTATCTTTGAATAAGGACCATTGAACAGACGTTAGGGCTAGAGGACGAAATCTGTCAGTAACAGTGAAGAAAAAGCCATGGATGACTTTCTATTCCTCGGAATGGCCTGTTTTTGGAGTAGGTTGGCCAGCAGAAGGAACTTTTTACTTACCCACCATAAGGGCTCTGAAGGCCATTGTTTTTCAGGAGGGGCCAGGATCGTATCCAGAGCAGCAACCATACATCACAGTATGGGAGGACTTGGCTCGCTACACACCCCCGTGGGTTCGCCCATTCCTCCAATCTCTCCACCCTGGCACCAAGATTCTAGCCATCTGAGAAAATGGTGAGAAAGAGAAACCAAAACCACTGCTCAGGGGAGATTTTGATCGCAGCACACCAGTGATGAAACACCCCAAGATCTATCCAGAGATTGAAGAACCCCCTGAGTGGACTGATACCCCTCAACCCCCACCATATGCTCCCCAGCCCCAACCTTCAGCTCCCTCGGGACCCCTGCCTCAGGCCCACTTTGTTCGATGACGCCCTACACCGAGATCTTGCTCTTTTTCGAGCCAATAACCCACAGGTGACTCTTCTGCAATATGTAGATGACCTGCTCCTAGCTGCAGAAACACACAAGGACTGTGAAATTGGGACCCATAACCTCCTGGGCGAGTTATGTAAGCTGGGCTATCGGTCCTCTCCTAAAAAGTCTCAGTTATGCCAGATAGAAGTGACCTACCTAGGATATGTCCTGAGAGATGTACAACGGTGGCTCACAGAACCAGAAATCAAGCTGTGATGCAGATCCCGGCCCCAACCACTGCTCGCCAGGTAAGAGAGTTCCTGGGGAATGCCGGGTTTTGCAGACTCTGGATTCTGGATTTGCCTCACTGGCAGCTCCCTTGTATCCACTAACCAAAAAGAAAGGGGAATTCACCTGGACCAGGGAACATCAGCTAGCCTTTGAAACTCTCAAAAAGGCACTGCTGCAGGCTCCGGCATTGGCCCTGCCAGATTTAAACAAACCTTCCACCCTATACATTGATGAAAGAAATGGAGTGGCAAGGGGAGTCCTTACCAGGGTTTTGGGACCATGGAAGTGCCCGGTAGCCTACTTATCAAAGAAACTGGACTCTGTGGCCAGTGGATGGCCCTCCTGCCTGTGAGCGATAGCAGCCACGGCTGTGCTATTAAGAGATGCTGACAAACTGACTATGGGCCAGAATGTTACCATAGTGGCCCCACACACTCTTGAGAGCATTGTCAGGCAACCACCGGACCGCTGGATGACCAATGACCGAATGACGCTTTACCAGAGCCTATTGCTAACAGAGCGAGTAAGTTTCGCCCCCCCAGCCATTCTCAACACTGCCTCCTTATTACCTGAGGCTGACGAGAACCCTGCACATAAGTTTGAAGAAATAGTGGCAGAAGAGACTGGAATCTGGCCAGACCTCACAGACCAACCTTGGCCAGGGGCGATGACTTGGTTCACGGACGGAAGCAGCTTTGTAGTAGAAGGTAAGCAGAGGGCTGGGGCAGCAGTAGTGGATGGAAAGTCTGTCATATGGGCCAGCAGCCTGCCGGAGGGTACATCAGCTCAAAAAAAGGAACTAATTGCACTAATTGAAGCCTTAAGGTGGCAGAAGGAAGGACTCTTAATGTCTATACCAACAGCCGGTATGCTTTTGCTACGGCTCATAGTCACAGAGCAATATATTGACACCGTGGACTGCTGACGTCTGCCAGCAAAGATATCAAAAATAAAGAAGAAATTCTCAGCTTATTAGAAGCTCTTCATTTGCCCCGTTGGGTGGAAATTATCCATTGCCCAGGACACCAGAAGGGAACTGGGCCCGTTGAAAAGGGAAATCAAATGGCAGACCAAGAAGCTAAAAAAGCAGCCCAAGGGCTAATGACTCTGGTGATGAGAACCCAACAGCCCGCTGCTGAGGAAATAAATAAAAGAACCCTCACAGAAGAAGAGGGGCGAGATTACTTAGCTAACATACACCATCTGACTCATTTAGGAACTAAAAAAAATACTAAAATTGGTTAGTAAGTCCCCCTATTACATTCCTGGATTAAAGAGAATTGTGGAGGAGATAATAAAAAACTGCCTTGCTTGTGCACTTACCAATGCTGAGTCTAGCAGGCTCCTGGAAGGAAAACAACTGCGAGTAGACAGGCCTGGAGCCTACTGGGAAACTGACTTCACTGAGGTGAAACCAACTAGGTATGGAAATAAATATCTCCTAGTTTTTATAGACACCTTCTCGGGATGATTCGAAGCGTTCCCCACCAAGAAAGAAATGGCTAATGTAGTGGTCAAGAAGATACTTGAAGAAATCCTTCCCCACTTTGGGATACCTAAGGTAATGGGGTCAGACAATGGACCTGCCTTCATCTCCCTGGTAAGTCAGGGATTGTCCAGGCAACTGGGGACAAATTGGAAATTACATTGTGCATACAGACTCCAGAGTTCAGGACAGGTAGAGAAGATGAACAGAACGCTAAAGAAGACTCTGACTAAAATAGCCTTATTATCCAGCGGAAGTGATTGGACAGCCGTTCTCCCTTATGCCTTGCTCAGGGTTCAGAATACACCTGGACCCCTTGACCTAACTCCATTTAAGTTAATGTATGGGGCGCCCCCACCCATTTTTATGACTGTATTGGATAGGAATCGCCCGGATGTGTCTTTCTCTCCTTCTTCTAGTATTTTGGCTTGATTAAAAGCTCTCGAAATAGGAAGAAAAGAGGTCTGGGAACAGCTAAAAGAAACCTACGTTGCTGGTGACACACAGGTGCCACACCAGTTTGAAGTAGGAGACGCAGTCCTGGTGAGGAGACACTAAGGGGGAAACCTAGATCCGAGGTGGAAGAGACCCTACTTGGTGCTACTGACAACGCCTACCGTGGTCAAAGTGGAAGGAATCCCCACTTGGGTCCATGCATCCCACGTCAAGAGAGCACCCCCTGGAGTCAGCCATGATGAGTGGACTTTGGAGAAGACTACTAACCATTTTAAGTTGTGCCTGCTTCGTAGGAGCGATGACAAAGGACTTCAACCCCCACAGTCCTGTTCAACAAACGTGGCAGGGACTCAATGAGGGGGGTAGGGCTGTATGGACAATCGCCAAGGTACACCCTCTGTGGACTTGGTGGCCTGATCTTTTCCCTGACATCTGTAAATTGACTATAGGAGACCCTACTGGATGGGACTTGGAGGGGTACTCTGACATTCAGAGGGCACCTTTAACACTCTGTCCGTACATAGAAAAACATTCGAGAGACCCATGGGGTGGTTGCTCTAACCAAAGGGATAGAAGTATGCTTCGAACCCATCCCTTCTTTGTCTGTCCCGGGCCCCACCGAAGTCAATCCCTTAATCCAACATGTGGAGGTAAGGCTGACTTCTTTTGCAAGAGCTAGGGTTGCGAGACTTCAGGTACAGCCCACTGAAAACCCTCCTCAAGCTGGGACTATATGAGAGTAACAGCCAACTATTCCCTAGCGTCTTATGTACCTGGAGGATTTGACCTAGATGAGTGTACTGACTGGTGCCATCCTCGCCGCGTCACCTTTACTGAACCATGGAAAAGACCTCTGGGATGGACAAAAGGGTATACCTGGGGTCTTAGGATTTACAAGGAAAGATATGATGAGGGATTATTGTTCACTATCAGATTAAAAATAGAAACCCCCTACAATCGTTTAGGCCCCCCCAACCAAGTCCACACCCTTCACCCATACTATTACTCAGCTTACTCCGTTGATTGCAGACCCCCTTAGTATGGCTGCTATCACCCAACCTCCCACTCCTCAGGTACCTCTAACTATTACACCTGAGATTCCTTCAACAAGACAGAGGATGTTTAACCTAGTGAGAGGAGCCGTTTATGCCCTTAATAGAACTGATCCAAGGGCTACTGAGGACTGCTGGCTATGCCTGTCCTCGGGTCCGCCTTATTATGAAGAAATTGCCTTCAATGGAGATTTCAACAAGAACCAGCAGCCATACTTCCTGCTCTTGGGGAAAAGGACAAAAACTGACCCTGACTGATGTATCTGTGAGGAGTCCAGGTCTCTGTATAGGCACCCCACCTTCCACTCACAAACACCTATGCAGACAAATTCAGTCCGTGTCCAGAACAGAAGCTAATTACTATCTTGTATCTTCCCCGGTTGGATGGTGGGCTTGCAATACAGGACTTACTCCCTGTGTATCAACTAAGGTTTTTAATTCAACTCATGATTTTTGTGTCATGATCTAGCTGTTACCCCGCATATATTATCACCCTGCATCCAGTTTAGAAGAAAGCTATGGTGGCCGGTGGTCAAAAAGAGAACAAATTACTTTAACCCTGGCTGCATTCATGGGAATAGGTATGGCAGTAGGAGTGGGGACAGAAGTGTCAGCTTTGATAGAAGGAAGACAGGGAATTCAGTCTTTGGGGGATGCTGTCAATGAAGATCTAATGGCAATAGAGAAGTCCATTGATGCTTTAGAAAAATCTTTGACCTCCCTGTCTGAGGTAGTTTTGTAGAACAGGAGAGGCCTTGATTTGTTGTTCCTAAAAGAAGGAGGACTGAGTGCCGCCCTTAAAGAAGAGTGCTGCTTCTATGCAGATCATACAGGAATAGTTAGAGACTCTATGTAGAAACTGAGAGAAAGATTAGAGTGAAGGAAACGGGAATGGGATGCTCAAAGGGGGTGGTTTGAGACGTGGTTTGAATTACGACCATCTTGGATAACTTCTTTGATTTCCGCTGTAGCTGGACCAATCCTTATGATATGCTTAGCTTTAGTTTTCGGCCCCTGTATAATAAATAGAGGAATGGCTTTCATCCAGAGTTGAATTGATACAGTAAAACTCATGGTTCTTCAGAGACAATATCAACCTATAGCTCAGGTAAATGAGGAGTTAGGGGACACCAATCTCTAAAATTCTATGATTAGAATTAGTCTAAACAGAAGAAGAGGGGAATGAAAGGAAATTAAACTTGAGACGAGTGATTCATGTAATATCTGTCAAAGAACCCAAAGAGTTGTTTGTGAGCTTTGAAACCTGGGGCTGAGAACATAGCAGAACAGACCAGGACAGGCCCAGGCAGGCCCATCGCCTCCCTATCTCCCACCCCTCTGACCTCAGGTTGCTGATGTTTAAATGGACCAATCATGTGAAACCGCACCAATTCCTCCCCCAGCCCCACTCCTTTTCTATAAAAAACCCTAGCTTCCAAGCCTAGTGGTCGAATCCACTGTCTCCTGTGTGAGATGCGTTTCAACCCGGAGCTCCGCCATTAAAATACCTCCTGTTGTTACATCAAGGCTTTGTGTTCTATTCCTGTTTCTTGGGTGCAAGCTGAATTGGGAGTGGAGTGGGGGTTTCCCCACTAGGTTCTTTCACATCCTCATGACCTAAGATCCTTTTTGCAAGCAAATGACTAACACATTCACTAAAGTCTTCTTGGGCTCCTTGAATGATTTTAGTTAAAGGGGAAACAATGGAACCTTTCATAGGAATATCATGCCAAGTTCCCAATGCTGTGTTAGGAGTTTGAGCCAAGAGACCCACTGGGCAATTTCTGCCTGGCCTTAGCCAAATATTTTTCTTGACCAGAAGGCTTTTCCAAGGTCCAGCCAGTCCAGGCACTGGAGGGTTTTTCTGATTAGCTACTGCAATGGTCTGGCACCTATTTAGGAAATCAACCCTCCAAGAGAAAAACTATCCTCCAGTTAACACAGTTTAAATCTCTTTGATCCAATCACTACTGGGAGGGCTTCTAGGAGCGAAAGCATATAAGGGGCAGATGGACCATAAGTTCTAACCGCAGAGTTACACTCTTTTAAGTCTTTAAAACTTAGCCTACAAAACTCTGTCTGTTGAATAGGTACAGTTAATTCTTCTTCTTGATTTCTACTTCATTATCACTCTCATAATCTTCTCCACCCTCCTGTTAGTTTCCACAGAGAAATCGGCATGGGGCACTTCTAAAGGCCCTATTTCTGCAGAATGAGATTTGGCATGGGTGGCTGGGGGCTGTTCGTCCCTCATAGAAGTGGGCAGGTCACAGCTAGCAGTTCTCTTGGAGCGAGTGATTACAAGGAAAGCCAATGTTTTGGTTTTTATGGCTCACTGTGCTTTCTTTTTTATGCCTCCTGAGACTGCGCCTGGAGCAGGAACAAGGATAATCTGTTTTAAGCAATTTTAGAGTGAAGCTAGCTCTATAGAAAGGCAAGCATACTGCTGCTGTAGCTTTAGTACTTCTTGTAATCCTGCTACCTGAGACACCAGCTTATCCTTAGCAGCAATGAGAATAGAAACCTGTAAACCTGACACCATTGTGCAGAAGCACTAATAGGCAGCAGATAGGGAGGGGCACTGCATGGAGGGGCTGAAGCAAGACAGCAGCTCAGGTTTACCAGGCGAACTACCTCTTTCTCTATAGTGTCTGAGTCCTCTGAAATTAAAGGGCTTTAAGCCAAATATTTCTTAAAGACTGGATTGATCAGTGGCGGATTGCCCAGGGCGGGCTGCTCAGACAAAGTGGTTACCTGGACATGTGGATAAAGAGCAGCCTGTGGGACTTCAGACCTGTCTGCAGCTTTTGGAGGCTTTGTAGTAGGGAGGGAGCCCTCTAAAGCTTCCTGAGACAAGGGATAGAGGCAATATTCTGCAGCTGACAAAAGGTGCTGTTTCTCTGGATCATCAGCTGCATTTTATACCAAATCACGGAATAAACTCCAATAAGTAAATAAATTCTCAGGGACAGCATCGCATCAGGGGCCTGCTTTGCCAAAATTTCATTTAGTCCTCTACCTACTCTTCTCCATTTCTTACAATGTATCTCTGCTCCAACTATAATAAACCTGGACATGCCTGGCCTATGGAAAAAAAAATTATCAAATCTTACTTTTTAACTCTAACTCCTCTTTCCATGAGAGCTGTCTTTAAGCAAATTATAAAGGCTGCTTCCTTTGATAGTTTGTTTCTCAGTTCCTGGAGTGGAGATGAATCAAATCACCAAGGACTTTTCTCTCTTCTATGAGCAGTGGAAGGGGTCCTTCACTACTTCTAAATTCTTGGGGTCAGGACAAACTTCTCTGGAACCTGCACTGGAAGGAAATAAGATCCAAAATTCGCCCTCACATTGGGTGCCCAATGGGTTCAGTCCCATAGGGTTCAGTTATACATGGGTGCGAGTGGTACTGCAAACCTAGGAGGAAATGGGATTGGAAGGTGAAGAAAAGCTAGAAACCAAGCAGAGGGTCCTATTAAGTCTCCATTTATTAGGGTGATGTGTCTGTTTTTAAAGCATACATCCCAGGGAATAGGAAGGGGTCGAGGGGGAATTTAACAAAGAACAAAGAAATACCCTATAAGAAGCCAAAAAACCCTAAATTTTTTTTAAAACTTTCAAAAATCTAAAAACACCCTAAAACTCTAAAAGAAAAAAACCTGAAACTCTAAAAAATCCGTAAAACCCTAAAAATAACCTTAAAGTCTTTTTTAAAAATTCAAAAATATTAAAAAACCCTAATTTTTTTTTAAAGTCCTAAAAAAAAAGTCCTAAAAAAACAAACAAACAAACAAAAAAACAAAACGAAAACAAAAACAAAAATCTTGCAGGAGATTTTAAAACACTAAAAAAAAAAAAAAAAAAAAATACCCTAAATTTCTAAAAATAAAATAAAATAAAAACTTAGGACCCAAAAACCCACAACAATACTCAAAAACAAAACACTATAACCTTCAAATAAACATATATTTATGTTATATATATATATATATATATATATATATATATATAAACATTACAATGAAATTAAAACCCTAAAATAAACAAGTAAACCCTAATCCCTAAAAAAAAAAACCTACATTTCTAAAAATAATAATAATAAAATAAATAAATAAATAAAATAAAATAAAAACTTCGGAACCAGAAACGCAAAACCAATACTCAAAAACAATAATCTATAACCTTTAAATAAACATATATATATATATATACGTATATATATATATATATATATATATATATATATATATATATATATATATATATATATATATATATATATGTATATATATATATAACATTACAATGTACATTAAACCCTAAAATAAACCAGGAAACCCTAATCTCTAAAATGAAACAAACGACAAAAACAAGAGAAACACAAAATAAAAACACACAATTACAACACTGAAAAACCCTAAATTTCTAAAAAATAATTCTAGAACCCTAAAAAAAATCCTTAAAAAATTTTTCAAAAAACCCATAATTTCCCCCCCAAATCTTGAAATCTTAAAAAAAGAAACCTAAATACCTATAATGCTAAAAAACACTGATTCTTAAAAAAATTGTTTAATTCAGAAAAACCTAACCCCCCAAAAATCCCTAAAATTCAAAAAAAAAAAAACCCTAATACACACACACAGACAGACACCCAAAAAGTTTATATAACAATATAAAACCTAACACCCTAAGGCTGTAAAATAAACCGTGAAACACAATAAAACAAACAAACAAACAAACAAAGCAACTTTAAACTTCTAAAAAAAACAAAACAAAAAAAACCTCTAGAAATCGAAAAACAACCTTCAAAAATACATATGACCCCCAAAACGCCAAAATAACCCTAAAGATTTTTATGAATATTCTAAATAAACCTACCTAAATCCTTATAAAGCTAAAAAATTAAAAATTAAACTCATTTTTAAAATACACATAAAAATCCCTAAAATCAGAAAAAAACTAAAAAATTCAACCGTGAAAAAAAATATAAAATCCTAAAAAGAAGCCCTAAAAATAACTATTAAAAAAAAATCAGACCATAACCTCCCTAAACCCTAAAATTATTTAAAAATCAAAAAAAAAAACCTGACATCCTAAAAAAAAATTAAAGAATTAAACCAAAAAAAACATTTAAATCTTTTTTAAAACACCTGAAAAATTCCTAAAAACCATAAAATTAAAAACAAAAACAAAGACAAAAACAAAAAAAAAATGAAGCTTTAAAAAAAAAATCAGCAAAAATCCAAAATTCTTTTTTAAAACTCAAGAATGATAAAAAGACCCCCCAAAAAACCCTAAAATCAAAAAAAAAAACCCTAAAATATATTAAAAGCACTTAAAATACATCAAAACCCTGAATCTCCCCAAATCCCTGAAACACACTTTAAAAAACGTATAAAATCCTAATAACCTAAATATAAAAACTGAAATCCTAAAAAGAATCCTAAATTAAAAAAAAAAAAAAAGTATAACACCAAAATAAACCCAAGAACCCTACAAAGACCCTAAAACAAAAACCAAAAATCCCTCAAATAACTTAAAGCCGTAAAAAAAAAGAAAAAAGAACAAACAAACAAAAATACAACAACAGCAAAAAAAACCACATAATACATAAAAACAAAACAAAACAAAACAAGAACTCTTAAAAAAATCCTAAAACATTCTAAAAACCTAAAAAAGACCTAAAATTCTACAAAACCTCAAGAATCCTAAAAAAAAAAATGTAAAACTATAAGAAAAAACCCTAAGGCTCCAAAAAAAAAATCCCAAAAATTTAAAAACACCATAAAATTCTTTAAAAAACATATACAAACAAGAAAACACCATGAAATTTCTTTTTAAAAAAAAACTTCAAATAAATCCTAAATCACTAAGAAAATTCCTATAATTCTGAAAAACTGAAGAACACTAAAAAGAATCAAAAAACACTAAAACCATAAAAAAACTAAAATCCTTTAAAAAGAAAAAGCTAAAAACCCATCAAAACACTGAAATCCAAAAAAACCCTTAAACGATGTAAAACATACCAACAAAACTTTAAAGCCCTAAATAAAAACCTGAAACCCCAAGAGAATGCTAAAGTTCTAAAAAAAAAAAAAAAAAAAAAAAATTACAAGAAACCCAAGATGACAGCATGCCCTGCTTATAGACTATGGTAAGGCAGCTGTTTAACTTTCACAATTTTGGGTGATGTATTCCGGGAGTATCAGATTGAGTAAAGGGGATTATTCCTCCAGATGATCCTGAATCACATGCTTTTGAAGAGTCAGGACTAGTGGTACTCAATTTTCCCAATATTGTGGCCCTTTAAAACACAGCTCCCAAATCGTAAAGTTATCTCATTGCAAATTCAAACAATAATTTTGTTATAGTCATTGATTGTAATGTATATATCTTATAAACAAGATATATGATATGGGACACTTTTATCAGGGTTGTTTGAGCACTGAGAGGAGTCTCAACCCATGGTTTGAAAACCATTAGTCTAGACACGATGTTGGTACCATTACCAATGTATATTGTTTATCTAGTGTTGCTGGGCAGATGTCTCCCACTCTTGAACGCAGAGAGCTTTTCAAGAAAAGGCTTCTTCTGAGTCCCCAAACTTCTTTCCACACCTGTACAGCTTGTTGATGATCACTGATGTATCAAATGGCCTTACTTAGAAAATTAAAGTAATCCAGTTATCTCTTAAAATCTAGAAAATGGTGATTCTAAAAATGGTTCCACTAGCTAAAAGCAGTGGCTGGCACTCTTCCTAGGGATCCCTTATGTAGTGTCCCTTTATATCTCCAAGGCCAACAGCAGATGGCTGAGTCCCTCCTGGGCTGTACCTCTCTCATCTATTCTCACCCGCTATGCTGCTTTCTTTCATGAAGAGATCACATGATATCACTGAACTCATCTCGTCTTTAGTCAGCACATATATCTAATTATTTTCCCCTATGGCTCAGTTGATCATGATTCTGAGACATAATCATACATGTTGTATTGACAAAAAGAATGACAGTGATTTCTAGTATATAATAAAGCATATTTAGCATGACTTCTTTTCAGGAGCCAGGAAATTCAAGACGAAGACACCATCAGTAGATGAAGAAATTCTTGTGAGATGTTGCCATCACAGAAGGGATTCAATGGGATAGAAAGACAAAAGAGGGAACCAAACTCCCTGTCATAATTAAACCTTTTCTATGACAGCATAATTCATTGATTTTTACGTGTAGGTCCTATCCCTCCTGACCAAGTCCAATTTTTCCTAATATATTAAAACCTGAGGATTAGTCTACAGAAAATTAAATTTCGGGAAACACATTCAAACAACATATGAAGGTGAATATTTGAAAATCTATAGTCATGTGGGGCATTTTTCTTTCTACCTCATGTACACTTAAAATCTCTAGCTACTTCCTTCCCTATGAAAGAATGGCAGCCCACTGAGTGACATGTTTTTTGGGTGAATAATGATATACAAAGATGTAAACACCTTGCCATATCCTGTCAACCATATCTAGCCCAAAACGCAACATCCACATGAGAATAGAAACAAAAAAATAAATTTTCTAGTGTCTTAAAGCTAAAATTCACAATTTAATCAAACCATCATTTAGAATCTGCTACTTCATACCAATGTGTATTAAATGTACAAGTCACTGGCCTTTGTTGTGACTCTTTTCACAGGTTTATACTGTCCTTTAACCATCTTCATCCTCCCCATTATTCTCCATTTCTATCTGCTCAGCACCCCTGCTGCTGCCCTTACTCTTCCAAATATCTCCTTTGATTTAATGTGCCTTATTAAAATTATAATTTGACAATTGTCATTTTGAGATTGGCTTGTCTCACCTAACATATTTCCCATCTATTCTTTCTGAAAACAAAACCCTTCACTAGTTAACTTAGATGAGAAATACCTCTGTCTTCTCTCTGTCTCTCTGTCTCTCTGTCTCTCTGTCTCTCTGTCTCTCTGTTTCTCTGTCTCTGTCTCTGTCTCTGTCTCTCTCTCTCTCTCTCTCTCTCTCTCTCATTTTAAGAAATTCATCGTGTGGTTGACGTCTATATTTCCTCCATAGCTTGTCTATTTCACACAGTATAACAATCAATATTGATAATATGGATGTTTAGTGGTCCTTCTTAAATTATTATTGGAACGAAAATCAACTGGGGAAGATAGTATCTCAGATGAAGACTGTCTCCATCACACAGACCTGTGGCCACATCTGTAAGGAATGATCTTTTTTTGATGGCTGAGCTGGAAGAGTCTAACTATGTAGTTAGTGTCATCCCATATGAAGAGGATGTACAGTGTGGTGGGGACAGTGGAGAAGACTGAAAAAGATTTTTTTTTAAAGAACTGAAGATCTATGTGGCATGAACCATTAAAGTGCCCTCTAATTTGTAAGTAAATTTCATACTTATCTGTGTCCAGTATTCTGTCTACTCATATTTCAAAAGTAAAATTACATTATCTATTTCATCCTGTTTTACTGCATTCAATCTACAAAATTCCTTGTAACCAGAAATGCTGGTAAATTTTAAAGACCTTTAAAATGTGACTGTTAGATATAGGGTTTGTTTTAAAATTATCTCAAATTTGTAAACAGGCCCAAGGACTATGATTTCCTTGCACTATGCAAAGAATCCATAATTCATGATTGCTATTGGTTTCAATACAAGGTATTCAATCCTGTCAAATCCAGCTTTGTTTGAATAAAAATTTGTACTCCTCTAACTGTGGGTTTTGATAAAGTGAATACTGTGCTATCCAGTATGTTGCCTCAAGAGTCTGGCAACATTTCTGATTCCAAGAACAGCTTAAAGATAACCTAGGGGAAGATTGGTACAGGGGAAATAACCACAAAGAATGTTGGTGTGTCAGACACTGAAGACTTTCACAGAAGGAAAATAAAAACAAAAACAAAAACAAAAAAACAAACAAACAAAAAAACCGAATAAACAAACAAACAAACAAACATAAACAACCAAATACACGATAAAAACGGTACAAGAGTGAATCTACTTGGGCAGAATGTGAATCAGGTTATCAGGCCATTTTTGTAGGGATTTATTTTGGATTTCTAGGAGGCCATATGAAAATGTAAATTCGAGATGCTCAATGTTTCTGAGTGTAACTCCAGAAGGAACCAGCCTGGTAGGGGTTCTATGATGTAAGCTGAGATAGTGTGATGTCACAGAGCACTGGTCAGAGTTTGCAGATCTATTCCACTTGGAGACACTAGAATTCCTTGAAGCTGGGTTCAATATCTTCACAGTGGTGTGTGAAAGCCAGGTCAGTTCCTGACCCATAAAGTTGTTCCAGAGGCTTTTGGTGCCTGGCCTGTTTCAGAAGACAGAATCTTGAAAACTAGGACATTTTTTTGGGGTATGTACCTTTATGGAGTATCTTGGACTCTCATGGCTCCTTAAGGCTATAAGTTTTCCTTCCTACAGTGAGTAGCTGTACATTCTAATTTCTCCCATGTTTGGGATCTAGGAGGGTGGATTGTTTAGGTTATTTGATCTCCTGAGTTTATTAACCTTGCTAACAATATCTCCTTCACAATTCCACTAATATGCCAAAACTCCCCTTTGTCCATGTGCATTTTAGAAGATATTACTTCTAAATGGCTGATATGGCATAGACTTGATGAGATCTTGTTGAAGTTGGAGATGCAATGGCTTCAATAATATGTCTGAGGCTGGGTCTGAAGACACAAACAGAAGGCCAGTTGTGTGCTCTGTCCCTAGGTAGATATTTGTGAATGTAGCCATCTAGCTCAGAACACGAAGATACAAGAGAGGTATGGTGACAACTCTGGCTCATTTTTTAATTCTATTCTACTTGATCCTTGAGGGCAACAGACATACCAACTTCCACACTGACCTACCCATTTAAGGAAAGTTTCCTCAGCAGAGGAAAATTAGCTCAGGGCTGAAGAAATTTTTATCTGAGTATGTTAGTCTGAGCTCTAGAGAATTACTTGTTAATTTCCCTATGTTCATTTCCTTGAATCCCTTGTTTGATGGTTTATTTGTTTGTTTAATTTTATTTTGAGTTTCTCTTTGTGTAGCTATGGCTGTCAGACCAGACTAGCCTTGATCTCACGAAGGTCAGCCTCCCACTGCCCCTTGAAATCTGGGATTAAAGTCTCAGGTCACGCCCATCTCCTATTAACTTATCTTTTTATTCGTTTGTTTTCTTTGTTCATTTTTTGTTATTTTGTTTTTTGTTTTTGTTTGTTTGTTTTGTTGTTGTTGTTGTTGTTGTTTTTTGACATGGATTCTCTGTATATCACTGGCTGCCCTGGATCTAACTTTGTAGACCTGGTTGGCCTCTAATTCAGAAAAATGCCAGACCCTGCCTCCTGAGTGCTGTTAATAAGTGCATGCACCATAATGGCTGGCTTATGAACTTCTTATTTTGATAAAATTGACATTAGAAGCACACACCTGATTAGCATAGCCTTCTTCACCTACCCAGAAGTTCTCTTAAAGAAGAGCCTTGGTCCAGCATTCTCTCCCACCCCACACCCATTGCCCTTTAAGATCTCATATTTATGACAGAGGCAACAGCATTGTTTCTGGTTTAAACAGGCAAGATCTTCAAACCCAGACAATGGCCAAGTATGATGAATGAACAAAGAATGATATTCACAAGACAGTGCACCAGTGTTGCTGTGGCCTAGTACACCAGTTCTACAGTCATTTAGAAGACAATACCTCTGAAGAGGCTGAGCATGACATCCTTCAAAAAGAAGAGAGGAGGATGCCTTTATCCTAGGCCCTGAGAAATATTGTCGGCTGCAGAATTTCTCACAGTTGGAAGGAAGGTAATGAACCTGTCACCCATTGGAAGGCCATAGTTCTAGGTCAACTGCCAACAAACCCTTCTCTTTATTTGGTGAAGTATGATGGTATTGACAGCGTCTATGGACAGGAGCTCCACAGTGATGAGAGGATTTTAAATCTTAAGGTCTTGCCTCACAATGTAGTATTTCCTCAGATAAGGGATGCCTACTTCGCCAGAAGTCTGGTTGGCAGAGGGGTGCAACACAAATTTGAGAGAAAGCATGGCTCTGAGGAAAACTGGAATGGGTTGGTGCTAGCCCAGGTGCCAGTCATAAAGGACTGGTTTTACATTAGCTACAAGAAGGATCCGGTCCTGTACATTTATCAGCTCCTGGATGACTACAATGAAGGTAACCTTGACATCATTCCAGAGACTCCTCATGCTGAGGTGACATCACATGATAACAGTGACTTCTTAATAGGTAACTGGGTGCAGTACACCAGAGAGGATGGTTCCAAAAATCTTGGAAAGTTTGTTTACCAAATTCTTGCCAATCCTTCTGTGTACTTTATCAAGTTTCATGGTGATCTCCACATCAATGTCTATAATCTGGTGTCGAAGACTCCTTAAGGTGAAAAAAAAATCACAAAAGTACAGGCCCATAAGCTTGTAGAATTGGAAAAAAAAAATGTTTGTTTTCCTGTGTTGGCTATCTCTCTTTGACAAACCCAGTATGATTGCCAATAAAATTTGTTTTGCTCTAAAATTTAAAATGTGTGACATGACATGCTGTGAGTGAAGACATTGTTGGAAGAGATGGGCTATGGTGGAAGAACAGTACATACATCTGATATCACACATGGTAAAATTAAAAGGACTTAGCATCTCTGCTCTGTACGGAAGACTGGAATTGGAGATGGGATGTGGTGGAGCAGGGATCGAAGCAAAAGAAGGATGTTTATTAAGTAGGGGTGAAGGATATAACATCAGTAGAATCTCTGGTATGATGTCTGAGGAAGAAACAAAGTTGGTGAAAGAGTGACACATAAAAGGAATTTGGCCTTGGAACATAAAGTGTAACCCATAAAAATGATCCAAACAGACTCAGCAATCAGAGAATTTCAGGTTTCATTTGAATAATGAAGTCTAGTGAAACTTGTCTCTCTTTTTAAGATTTTTATCTTTTCTTATATGTGTGAGGGTAGGACATGTGCTTGTGAGTACAGGTGACCAGAGAGATATGAGTTGTTGGGTCCCCTGGAGCTGCCATTAATGGTGATTGTGAGCCATTGGATATGAATTCAAGAAACCAAATCCAGTCTTCTTGCAGGAAAAAAGTGCTTGATACCACTGAGTCATCTCTCTAATCCCATAAAGATATCTATTTTAAGAAATACATTATTCACATGCAGAAAAGAAACCATGATGAAGGTAAGAAAGATCAAATTGATAGTGACCTTTAAAAAGAACAATGGACATACAAAGGAGAAGAGGACACTGAGGGATAAATAAATTCAAAGAAGGAATTCTCACAAAATGAAGCAGGAGACTCAGGAAGAATAGAAAGTTTATGGAAATAGTCAAACTTGTTCCTATCTACATTGTTCATATCTACATTGGCATCTTTGGTTTCTTAACATATAGCCAGCTAGTCATTACAGAAGGATGTGGGGTGTGTGTGTGTGTGTGTTTCTTAGAATACATTTTACCAGAATAACTAGTGAATCCAAATCTAAGAGTATATATATGAGTCTCACTAAAGCATCATAAACACCATGATTTTTTATGATCAGTTCAAATAAGTAATTTATAAAATAAAATGAGTATGCTGTGAGATAATTTTAGGTGTTGAATAGATCCTGTGTTCCTTCCCTGAGCACTCTTTGCCTCTGATGTATCCTGTGATCTTTTGGATGTCTGTGATGAATGCCCCAGATGACCATCAAAAAGCTCCCACATTGGTCTGTTCCACCTGGCTCTTCTCCAAACATATTACTATCTACATATCTATGTGCTACTTCAGCCTGTCTATCCCCTTGTAATTCCAGTCTTTTACTTGTCTGTGTCCTCCTTCTCAGAAAACATAGAAGGTGTATTGAATGCATTTGTGCTGACATCTTTCCTATGTTGTTTGTCATGGGTTTCAAATGCTATGAGGTTGCCCACTTTGTAGGTCACTTCTCCTGAGGAGCCCCTGAGCTTCATTGGGGTCTGCCATGGCCACATCTGCACTCAAAGAGTATCTCTTTGAGGGAGTCCTATCATGTACTCATTCATTGCTTTTTTTCTCTCTTGAATATGTTTTTATGCTGCATGACTTGAAAATACTCTCTATTATTGATTAATTTTGATATCTGGGAGAGTT
This sequence comes from Mus caroli, assembly GCF_978045245.1. Classification (NCBI taxonomy): domain Eukaryota; kingdom Metazoa; phylum Chordata; class Mammalia; order Rodentia; family Muridae; genus Mus; species Mus caroli. The sequence goes on along the minus strand of NW_028227312.1, from coordinate 508,735 downwards.
TCTGTACTAGCTGATTGTCTTAGTTAGGGTTTCATTCATTTGAAGAGCCTCCATGATCAAGGCCGCTCATAAGGGACAATATTTCATGAGGGCTTTTTAACATTTCATTACATATTCAGAGGTTCAATCCACCATCATCAAGGCAGGAAACAGGGCTGTGTCTTGTCAGGCATGGTGGTGGAGTGTGGTCTGAGAGTTATGCATCTTGATCCAATTGCAGCCAGGAGAAAAGGTCTGTTTTGTATGCATCGAGGAGGAGGGTCTCTTCCATACTGGACAGAGCTTTAAAGACCCAGAATGATATGCTTCCTCCATCAAGGACACACCTACTCCATCAAGTCCACACCTCCTCATAGGCCAACTACATTCAATCTGCCACACTGGTTTCATAGCAACTTGACAAGATCTAGAGTCTTTAAAGAGGAGGAGCCTCAGTTGAGAAAATGCCTCCATATGATCTAACTCCCAAGAATTTACTTAATTGGTGGGAGACTGCCCAGTCCATTGTGCATGGTGAAATCCTTGTACTGGTAGTCCTGGGCTCTTTACAAAAGCAAGATTTGAGGAGCAAGTCAATAAGCATCACCACTGCATAGCCTATGCATGAGCTCCTGGCTCCATGATCCTGTGTTGTTTCAGGTTCTGTCCCAAATTCTTTGTTGATAAACAGCAATGTGGAAATATAAACTGAATAAAACCTTTTCTATGTAGTTTCCTTTATAAACCTGGTGTATCCTTACAACAATAGAAACAGTAAGTAGGACAGATTCTTTCAGAAGCTAAATGTCAAATAGTATCACTCTCACTTATCCTATAACCACACACAATAATGTATAGGCGATTTATTTTAATTTAAAGGTAAGATGTACTCATGTACCTATCTGACAAGTAATTGTTCTAGTTTGCTTCTTAATCACCATAAAGAATACTACAATCAAAAATAACTTGGGAATAAAAGGGTTAGTTGCTTACAGGTTACAGACTATCTCCTAGGAAGCCAAAAATAAGAACTAGAAGTGATAAGAGGAAACACTGTTTATTGGCTTGACCCTGTCTTAGTCACTGTTCTATTGCTGTGAAGTGACACCATGATTAAGGCTATTATTAGAAAATAAAGCATTTATTTGGACGATGGGATACAGTGTCAGAACTTTGGTCAAACATCATGGCAGGGAGCACAGAACTGAAGCAATAGAGAACTATTGATTTTTAGGCAGCCTGAGAGAGAGAGAGAGAGAGAGAGAGAGAGAGAGAGAGAGAGAGAGAGAGACAGAGACAGAGACAGAGACAGAGACAGAGACAGAGACAGAGACAGAGACAGAGACAGAGACAGAGAGACAGAGACAGAGACAGAGACAGAGACAGAGACAGAGACAGACAGAGACAGAGAGAGACAGAGACAGAGACAGAGACAGAGACAGAGACAGAGAGACAGAGACAGACAGAGAGAGACAGACAGAGAGAGACAGACAGAGACAGAGAGACAGAGACATAGAGAGAGAGAGAGAGACAGAGACAGAGACAATGAGAGACAGAGAGACAGAGAGAGACAGTGAGAGACAGACAGAGACAGACAGAGACAGACAGAGACAGACAGAGAGACAGAGACAGAGACTTAGACAGACAGAGAGAGAGAGACAGAGACAGGGACAGAGAGATTCTGCCATTATATGGGTTCTTGAAAACTCAAAGCCCCAACTTGTTGACACACCCACTTCCTCCTCTGAAACCACATATTCTCTCATTCATTCTAGTATTTGAACTCACTGCCACTGCCCGGTGACTTTATATTCATATATATATGAGTCTATAGGGGACATTCATATTCACACCACCAACTTGGCCATGGCTTGCTCAGTTACTTTTTAAAAATACAGCCTAAAAGCCTCCCTTTCATACATGTAGACGACTTTTTTACCTGACTACTGATGAGATTACCCACATTGATGTGCCCTCCCATATCAATCATTAACCAAGAAAATGTCCCATAGACTTACCCAAAGACCAATAGAAAAGAGACAATTATTCAATTGCTCTCTCTTCTCAGGTGACTGTAGATTGTCAAGTTGGAGATAAATAAAGTCCCAGACCAGTAATGTTTATCTTACTCCATAACCCACACAAACATAACAACACCATCTTCCTCTTCTGTCTCTGCTTAGACCCACTTCCCTGCATGACAGAAGGAAGGGGTAACTACCTTCACCAGCAAGCATACTAAATAATAGGTGACAAGAAGCAAATATTTCCTATAGCCTCACAACCCTCACTTTCTAGTGTGTGCTAAAAATACTGGGGGACACCCCAATCTGTCCACCCCAATCACAACTTCCTTCCAACTCACCTATGACAAGAAGACTCCTCATCAAGAAATCCAGTGAATTTTATTTGATTTATTTCTCCAGAGTGAACAGAGTGTTATCCCTTCATGGTTATATTGGTGTCTGATTCATTTATAATAAAACCCACTACTATTAAGAGCCACATCACAGGAGTTATGAAAAATACCAAATTAAATGCAAAGCATCACAGTTGGCCAAGACTTTTCATCAGCTTTATTGATGCATAATTTATGTACTAAAAAATCCATTGATTTATTTAAGTATTTAATTTAATGATTCTAAACACATTCCCCCCTTCCTTATTTCCATTTTTCCCTCTTTTTCTGCTACTTCATATGATATTGAAAACTATAAACATAGTAATGCATTCTGTGAAAGAACCAGTGCAGGAAGCAGAAATGTTCTTGATTCTCTAAGACAACAGATACAGTGGCTGAATTTTCCAGGTAAAAATACTTGGTAACATTTGGTCTATTCTTAGCATGCAACTTCTAGAAAAAAGCTTAAAGAATTAAGGTGTGGTTCCTCTGGACCTGAGAGGTCAGTGTCACTAATGAGTGACATTCATGTCAATCACTGTTACAAGATACATAACATCATAAATGGAAGACAGGTCCATGCTCACATGAATATGAAAGGGGCATGAAGGAGCACAATAGGTCAACTTATTGGCAGCCAGAAAGGATCAACACAGAAGGGAATAAGACAATAAAATCTTCCAAGACTAGTTTCAAAACACCTTAACGAGTTTCTCACCCCTTGCATACACAACCATCAATCGATTGACTCATTGATTAAAGCTCACAGGGACCATTCACTTCTCAGAGTGTATATTGTACTATCTATGAGCATTGTACTGTTGACCAAAGTCATCATCAAAGACCCATGACTAACATTTCAAACCCATTTCAACACAGCATTCTCTATGTGACACAAAGTGATAGGATCAATCTATCTCTTCAAGGATATGTTTGTCTATAAGCTTCCAAAAGGACAATGTTCTGGCCAACAGCATCAACACCCCCAGGAGCTTTTATAAATATGAGTTAAAGAAGAAGAAAAATGCAATGCAAGTTCAGCGTCTTGATCCCTCATCCCTGCATCTTAAACTCATAGGATGGAGCCAGAAGTTTAGGTCAGAAATCCAAATGTCACCTACACTACAATCAACTCTGAAGAATTTTAGACATCTCCAATTTCTATCTGGTACTTAGTCACAGCAAGTCTGCATTAAGGTATATTTTCTTTTGTGGGATAGGACCAGCAGTTGATTGCAAAACCCCACTATGTGTTGGCTGGTATGTAAAAGGACACATCTATAATATAGGCACACACATTCATACACACATTCTCACAGAAAGAGGTAAGAAGTGCAGGAGGTGATTCTTATGAACTCTCAAGGAAGAAAGTGGGACAATCTTGCAAGTTACAGAGGTCATTGAGAAACTGTGTCTGTTTGTACAAAATCAAGCCAGTCTGCCTTCCATCATGAAGCGGGAGTTTCTCACTATATCTCATCTTTATTTGAGAAGGCAGGGATAGTCGATGAGGGATGGAGAGTCAGTTTTCATTAAAGGTTTGGACTTTGAAGGTGATAGGTTGGCCATGCTATAGTGGTAGCCCCATGTCCAAGAGTTTATGGGGAACAGAATTGATTTGAATGAGTTGTAACAAAGGGGAGAAGAGAAGGGAAGTTTGGAGGAAAAGTTTTGTTGGAATCAGTCTCGTTCTCGTAGGGGAGGAATTATTAAGATAATTGGAAAGTAAAATATAATATAAAATATAATGAAATTCATAGAAAATGGATATAACTAGCAAAACAGTAAAACGCTAAAAAATAAACTAAAGCCTAATAAGAACTGAAAATCAATTAAAAAAACCTATAAATTCCTTAATAAACACAGGAAGGGAATAAGACAATAAAAACTTCCAAGAGTAGTTCCAAAAGACCTTACCGAGATTCTCACCCCTTGCATAAACAACCGTCAATCGATAGACTCATTGATTAAAGCCCACAGGGACCATTCACTTTTCTGAGTGTATATTGTACTATCTATGAGCATTGTACTGCTGACCAAAGTCTTCATCAAAGACCCATGACTAACATTTCAAACATTATATGGGTTCTTGAAAACTCAAAGCCCCTCCTTGTTGACACATCCACTTCCTCCTTTGAAACCACACATTCTCATATTCATTCTAGTATTTAAACTCACTGCCACTTTCCGGTGACCTAATATTCATATATATGAGTCTATAGGGGACATTTTTATTTACACCACCATCTGTCCCATGGCTTGCTCAGCTACTTTTTTAAAATACAGCCTAAAAGCCTCCCTTTTATATGTGTAGACGACTTTTTTACCCGACTACTGATGAGATTACCCACAGTGATGGGCCCTCACATATTAATCATTAACCAAGGAAATGTCTCATAGACTTACCCAAAGACCAATAGAATAGAGAAATTCTCAACAAAGAATGCTCCACACGTGGCCTGTTGAATCAAGGAAATCCCACAGATTCACTACCTTCATAGAGGAACTCCTACCAACAGCTTCTAAAAATACACTAGAAGTCCCAAAACAAACAACAACTATAAAAACTTAGAATATCCAAGATACAAGATACAATTTGCAAAACACAAGAAAATCAAGACTTATAAAAACGTCTAAAACACTATTCTTTCACGTCTCAGATATCAAATATAATTAATAATTTTACCTGTAAAAGGAAGATTTGTTAAGCATTAAAAGTTTTATGTAATAATCAGAGCTGATTCTACCTTCTTGTTTCTCTGGGATAATACTGTGATATGCTTGTACTATTGCCTACAGTAGTCCATGTGACTTGATATGACCCAAAGATATTTTCCTTATGAGTCTAGTTCATAAAGTCCTTCATGGAGAAAATGAAACTTTTTTTTTTCTTACTCAACTCTGTAGCCACTATAAGAAATCCCTGCCTTTTTTTTATATGTTGTATTTTATTATAAATGAGTTTTTATACAAATAAGAAAATTAGGCCTATTCCCCACAATTCCTTTAAATGATCGATCTAAATACTGTGGACAGTGTAAGTGAATGACATTCTAATAAAATTCTAAAATGCTGCATGAGCAATATAAACTAAGGTTAACTTTGAACGAAGAAGACCAAGGCAGTGGTAGTTATGCATTGTCTTGCGGTGTAGAAAAAGAATATATAGGTCCTAGATTTCAAAAGAGCAGTCCTCAGAATGGGAATCAAGCCATAGGAGTCCATTTCTTCAAGGTCCTAACAAAAAGGTTTTGTGAGAGCATTCCAGATGCTAAAAATAAGGCAGAACAGGAAATGATCAAACTAATAAATAAGTCAAAAAGGCAGTCAAACAAAATAAGTATATAGAACTGAAAAAGTGACAGAACTACCAAATGGCCAGTAGACTGGCTTAACAGAGTAGTGACAGGCATATTGTACATAATCAGAAAGATGAAGTCAGAGAGATCAATACACTGTGAAGAAAAGAATTATAAAATGAAATAATCAATGAAAATAGACAATGAAAAGCTTCATGAAACTGTAGACAAGAATTAAAGGTTAAACAATGAATCAAAAACTCACATGTTCCTAACATCACAGTCTCATAGAGAGGGGACTAAGAGAGTATGGAGACTATTTATTCATTATTGCATAAATGAAGACTGAACACTACACAAATATGGCAAAAGACAGAAAGCTGAAGGTTTAAAAATAATGAGAATGTACCATGCCAGAAATTTATGAAAGTATACGGCTAGTCATAACATAGTTAATTATACCAAGAAAGGGAGAAAAAAATCATTAAAGGATTCTAGTATAAATTATTATTTACTTTTAGAAGAATGTAATGAATTTCTCTTTGGAAATGATCAAAATCAGAAGGAAAGAATGGGAGAAACTTTCCCTGTTTTGAAAGATAAACACAAACAATCAACAACATCCATATACAACAAAACTGTGATGTTTGTTAAGTCTTTCTCAGGCAAAGAATAAGAGACTAAACTATATTATTCTAGGAGAAATTGAAATCAAAACAATAGAAAGATAATGTTACTCATAAAAGAGACTATTATTCATTACAAGTGTTTCATATATTATTATCATAAAATTCATAGTACTATCTAGTTTAAAAATCTTAAAATTTGGGGAAAATGAGGAGAGATGGAAAGGAGAATTCTACAATTATTCATAGTGGAGAAAAAGTTATTATAAGCAAATGTACATTTTAATATGTGAAACAATCTGAAAAATGATACATGCAAAATCTTTAAAATCTAATAAGTGTTTTTAAAAGGGTGTAACTGCAAAGAAAGAACAAAAACTCAACAAATAAACAAAACAAGAACAGAAATAAAAGTGATAACACATACAATAGGAAACATGAATATAATAAAATATTAGATATTATTAGTGATAGGTCCCTTGTATGTATGTCATCTAAAGACAACAGTAAAATTTCTGAGATTCTGAGCAGAAAAACAGTGTAAATTAGATATATTCTGTTATAAATGAACTCAATCAAATTTTGTCATTTTGACTGGTTGAAATTTAGAGGATTAGGGAAAAATATTCTATATTGACATATATGTAAATAGAGCAAGGGGGCTGGCAATATAGATCAATGGTAGATCAATTTACTAGCATGCAAGTGGTTCTAGGATCAATGCCTTCTTCCATGAACAAATACAAAGAAAAGAATTTTTAAAAAATGAGTTTAGGTACCAGTATCATGTAACATAAATACTAGAGGAAACAAAATAATCAGAGACAAATAAATCACTATTGGCCATAAAAAAGAAACTATATTACCCATTAGAAGTATAATCTTCAATATGTTCTAAACAATCAAGAGTTTACATAAATAAAATGCTTTCTGATACAACTGAACATCAAAACATGACAAGGGTAGCCAAGAATTTGAGCATTTTTTTTCTTCAAGCAATTAGTAGCACCTCTAGATAAATATCAGGGAAAAAATAAGTACAAGATTAACAAAGTTGTAGTTTGTTATTGCAGCCAGGGCAACAGATCAGCAGTTTTTCTGCCTCTGTGAAGAGCGTCCAGTCGGAAGGCCCCACAGGTGGTCAGTTACAGCCAGGGCCACAGGCCTACCAGGGCACCTGAAGCAACCAGGTACAAAAGAGGCAGACTCCATACCCTCATCCAGACCAACAAACACCAGGGATAACCAGATGGTGAGCTCAAGACCATAAGCAACAGAAGCCAAAACACATGAGAATCATCAGAATCCAGTTCTCCCACCATACAAGCCCTGAATACACCAACACACCTGAAAATCAAGGATCTGCCCTAAAATCCTGTCCAATGAAGGTAATAGAGTCCTTTAAGGAGAATCCCAATAACTCACTGAAAGAAATACAGGAAAACACAGGCAAACAGGTGAAGAAATTGAATAAAGCAATCTAAGACCTAAGGGTAGAAATAGAAACAATCAAGAAAACTCAAATGGAAGCAAACCTAGAAATGGAAAACCTAGAAAAGAGGTCAGGAATTACAGATGTAAGTATTACACACAGAAGACAAGAGATAGACTAGAGAATCTCAGGTGTAGAAGATACAGTAGAAGAGATTGGCATAACTGTCAAAGAAAATTCAAAACATAAAAAACTCCTAATCCAAAACATCAAGAAAATTCAGGACACAATGAAAAGACCAAATCTAAAGTTAATAGGAATAGAGAAAAACAAAGATTCCCAGCTCAAAGAACTAGGAGATGGATATTTTTGTTTTAAATACATGATCTAATGAAGTTTAGGCTCACCTCAATTTTCTTGTAGAACAAAACATACTTAAGCTCATCATAGCCCCTCTGTAATCTGAATGCTGGGGTTATAGGCAGTATCACATCAGTTGTGGGCAACACTGATAAACTGATCTACAACTCTGTGGTCGTTTGAATATGCTTGGCCTAGGGAGTGGCAGTATTAGGAGTTGTGGCCTTGTTAGAGTAGGTGTGGCCTTGTTGGAGTAGGTATGTCACTGTGGGCATGGGCTTTAAGACCCTTGTCCTAGATGCCTAGAAGCCAGTCTTCTCCTAGGTGCTTTCAGAACAGGCGGTGGAACTCTCAGCTCCTCCAGCCCCATGCCTGCCTGATACTGCCATGCCTTGATGATAATAGACTGAACCTCTGAACCTGTAAGCTAGCCCCAATTAATTGTTGCCCTTTTTAAGAGTTGTCTTGCTGATGGTGTCTGTTCCCTGCAGTAAAACCTTAACTAAGACAATCTCCAACCAAGCAAATATGGCACAGTTTTAAATAAATACTACAAAGACTCCTTAAAAAACACTTTATGAAATGAAGTCCAAATGAAATCAAAGGAAAATAATGAAATAATGATGAAGGACAATGACCATAAGATCATTATATATGAAAATAAGAATGGAAATTAGAATTAAAACTATGTCCATAAGAAGACATTTAAATTTCTAAACCTCTACCTAGACTGACAAAATATAACAACCTACTAGACCTAAGTAAATATGAAAAAATCAAGGTGAATAGCCAGGTAAGCATTAATGAAATTCAACTTGTAACTTAAGAAATCCTAAAACAATCTCCATCTTTAAGAATATGTAATAAGTTGGCTAATTCTAACTTCAGCTATGTTTGAAATCAAAAAAGGTCATGTGGAATCTTTGAAAGAAGACTTGGAGAAGTGCAGTTCACACACTCTGGCATTGAGTCAGCTCAGGTTATCTTTATTTATACATTTATTTTTTCACAGTTGGAAAAGTTTTACCTTTATTTCCTCATTTTCTCACATACAATCTCTTTTAAGAACTTTCTAGTTTTAACAACAATGTGCATACTGTATGTTTTCCCTTCTTTCTTCTCAATACCTTATGGTTTTCTGTCAACCCATGATCTGTATCAGGAGAGAGGAAATACATCCTCATCAAGCAGTTAATATCAAACCCAGCACATTGGTACATAACCAAGTGACCTGGGTTGATAACAATTTTGGGTACAGTATAGAGAGGTGATTGACTATATGCCAAATAAATTCTAATTTAATTATTGATAAATAGTGTCTTCCCATATTCTAATTATAAGACCCAATTCCTCTAAGGCCAAGGCATTTCAGCAAATTAGTAACCTGAGTTAATTGCGTCTCTTGCTTGGCTGAACTCTGAATGTCCCTGATAAGTCTTGGAATCAAAGAGCCAGCAAGTCTTTCTTACTTTTTTGATAATCATCTAGCTGTTATGTGAGCGAATTGCTGTCAGAACCAAGTTCAAATCCGGAGAGAACATTGGGAAGTTAGCTAATGTACCCAGACCATGCCCCAGTGTTGACTCAACCACATTATCATGATTAACAAACATAAGATTAGTGATATACTCCATTCATACAACCCTCAGAGACAAATAAGAATGAATCACAGTCGGAGCTTTTTTTTTCCGAATCTGGGGAAACATCTATCACAGACAAAGTGAAAGAAAAATGCTAATAGCAAAGCCAAAACAATGGGAATGGAAACGCAAGACAAAAGCAGACCAAGTATTCCCTCTGGAAAGGTCAGGATATTTTGTACAAAAATCCACACAGGTCTTGTGGGAAACCAAGTCCTCATGCTTTGCCATAAGGAGAACCATCTGCATTACCCTCGTGCAACTTTCCCAGAAAAGGCTTGGTCACCACTAATAACTGTATAGATTCTTACACAGAGAGAGAGACAGAGAGAAAGAGAGAGAGAGAGAGAGAGAGAGAGAGAGAGAGAGAGAGAGAGAGAGAGAGAGAGAGAGAGAGAATGAGGGAGGGAGGGAGGGAGGGAGAGAGGGAGGGAGGGAGGGAGGGAGGGAGGGAGGGAGGGAGGGAGGGAGGGAGGGAGGGAGGGAGAGAGGGAGGGAGGGAGGGAGGGAGGAAAGTTCTATAAATTCAGTGTACAATCCAATATCAATAAAATACAGAGGCCAGAAAAAGTAGCAAAGTAATTAGAGACCAATGTCTCTCATAATCGAAAAAATTTCCCCCGCAATATTAGCAAACAGGCTCTATCAGTATATATATAAAAAAGATACTCACTTTCAAGTAATACAATTCTTCCCTAAAAATGACACGCAAATGTAACTTCCCAGGTGAATAATCTAAGGAACCAAACCATGTGATGTTAACAGTTTCCATAGCAGGACATCTGAAAAACCAGCTCTTCTTCAAAGTAAAAGTACTTGGCTACTTGAAGATGGAGCAGAGCTATTTCCACTTAATAAAATGTATTTGATGAAAGAAGAAAACTTTTATCTAACGTCATTTCTAAAATAAAGGAAAAGTCCTTTCCCAAATATTAGTAATAAAGTAAAATGCCAATTCTCATTACATAATTCATCTAGTCACTCAAAACTGTAAACCTGAATTTGAAGCTATAGATTAGAACATCTGGGTTTTTTCCAGCTTCTGGCTATAACAAATAAGGCTTCTATGAAGATAGTGGAACATATGCTCCTGTAGCATGGTGGTACACCTTTTGGCATATGCACAAGAGTGGAAAAGCTGAGACTTCAGGTAGATTTATTTCTAATTATCTGAGGAACCTCCATATTGATTTCCAGAGTGATTTTACCAGTTTGTAATCCCACCAGCAATGGAAGTGTGTGTTCCTCTTTCTCCACATCATAACCAACATGTGTTATAGATATTGAGATATAGATACCTGAGATATTGGTTTGTGTAAGGTGGAAAGTCAGGGTCGTTTAGATTTCCATTTCCCTGATGACTAAAGATTTTGAACATTTCTTTAAATGCTTCTCAGTCATTCAAGATTGTTCTGTTGTAAATTCTCTGTTTAGTTCTATATCCTGTATTTTTTTTTAATTGGGTTGAGTTGTTTGGTTTGTTGTTAGTTAGCTCCTTGAGTTAATTATATATTTTGAATACTAACCCTCTATCTGATATGGGGTTAGTGAAGACTTTTTCCCAATCTGTAGGTTACTGATTTGCCCTGTTCCCTATATCCTTTGCCTTACAGAAGCTTTGCAGTTTCATGAGGTCCCACTTATCAACTCATGATCTTAGAGCCTGAGCCATTGGAGTTCTGTTTAGGAAATATCCCCCTTTGCCAATGAGTATGAGGCACTTTAGCACTTTCTCTTCTACTAGATTCAGTGTACCATGTCTTAGAAGAAAGAATGGATGCAGAAAATGTAATCCATTTATAAAATGAAATACTACTCAACTATTAAGAATGAGAATATCATGAATTTTGCAGACAAATGCATGGATCTAGATAGTATCATCCTGAATGAGGTAACTCAGACCCAAAAGGATATGCATGGTATGAACTCACTAATAATTGGATATTAGCCCAAAACATGCAGAATGCCCAGGATACAATCCACAGAACTCAAGAACGTAAAAAGGACGAAGGTGCAAGTAACAATTCCTCAATCCCACCTTTTGGATAGCACTGGAAATGTAAATGAGGAATTTACAAAATTAAATTTTGTAATTAATTTACCAAATTAATTTACCAAATTAAAAAAAAATGCAGGGAAAGAGTCCACAATGAAATATGTGGAGATTTGCAATGTCAGTTAGGGTTGTAAGGTTTCATTTCCACCAAAAATGTTTTGAGATTGCTTTATAGATGTGTTTCTTCTGATAGGATGCAGACTAAGATACAAGAGGGCATCTGAAGAAAAATGCAGATGGTGGGCTAATAAAGGGAATTGATACAAAAAGCAATTAGTTATGTGATTATTTTCTTATCTCTATTGCATCTATCTATGGGTCTAAATCTATCAATAAATCGTTTATGTGTCATTTAAAAAAAAAAAAAAAGCAATCATAGAAGGTGAGGATAGGGGGAGGGACCTGAGTGGGAAAGCCAACAGAGAGGGGAAGAGGGAACATAAGCAGGTATTAAGAGAGGGAAGGGGGACTAAAGCCATGAGGGCCAGCAGAAAATATCAAAACAGGCAACTTTGGGAGTTAGGAAGTGGGGGACCCTTTAGAATGTATCAGAAACCTGGGAGGTGAGAGATGCTCAGGACTCAGAGGGAGGGACCTTAGATGAAATGCTCTACAGTGAGGAGAGAAAACTTTTAGACTCCACCTACAGTAAAAGACCATGTATTATATGGAGGGATGGGTTTGTCATTCCACAGTCAAAAAACTCTGACCTAGAATTGTTCCTGTCTAAAAGAACTGTAGGAACACAAATGGAGAAGAACCTGAGGAAAAGGAGGACCAGACACAGGCAGAAATTGTGATCCAGCTCAGGGGGAGGTCCCAAGGCCTGACAGTATTACTGATGCTATGGTGTGCTTATAAACAGGAGCCTATCATAACTGACCTTCAAAAGGCTCAATAATCAGCTGAAAGACTCAGATGCAGATATTTACACCTAAACAAATGGACAGAAGCTGGTGACAACTGTGGTTGAATTGGTGGAAAGCTGGAAGAAGCTGAGTAAGAGGGTGACCCCATAGAAGACCAGAGTCTCAATTAATCTGCTCGCCTAAGACCTCTCAGATACTGAGTTACCAACCAGGCAGCATACACCAGCTGATATGAGGCCCTGAACACATACATCAGAATATTGCCAGTTTGTACTTAGTCAGAGAAGATGCACCTAAGCCTGGAGAGACTTGGGGCCCCACAGAGTAGAGGGCTCATGGAAAGATGGGTTGGGGACATCCTCTTGGAGCAGAGAGAGGGGTTTTAGTGGGATGGGGGGGTGGGAATTAGGTAAAGGATGTGGAAAAGTCAGAGGGTGGAACTGGAGGGTAATAAAGTCTGGACTGTAAAAAAAAGATTAAAAAAATACAGACTACTACAGGCAAACAGTAATAAAGAAGCAAATAAATATACACACATAAGAGCTCTTAGATTAGCAAAGAAACAATACCCATGTCTGTTTTGAAAAAAGACATGATAGTCAATACTGTAATTCAGTTCCCCAACAAACACTTCTAGAACTAATAATTTGGTTTGGAAAGGTTATAAAATCCAAAATACATTAACAATAATTATATTTTCAAATTAAGAACAAGTTAATAATCTTAGATCAGATATATTTACTAGTATCTCAAAATAAACAAAAATGTTTAATGACTTTAAAATATGTATAGAACATTATTGAAAGCAAAAACCAATAAAATGCTCATGAAAGTAATAAAAATATGGTATGTTCTTTATAAATTGAAAAATGCATCTTAGCCTTTTATTGAAGTCTCCCCATAGTAACTGTCACTCACTGAGTTAGACTCCTAATGGGGTTCCTGCCAATTAACTCAAATGTTTTGTGTAAATACCGATAAGCTTAGATAAGCTTATTCTATAATCCATGTGTAAAGTCATAGGCCATAAAATAACTGAAATCGTCATGGAAAATAAGAGTACAGTGACAAGTATCACTCTTGCTAATCCTAAGGCTTCTGTAAAACTAAAGTCAAGATAAGGACAACAGAGATTGAGAAGAGAGTAATTCAGTAGTATAAACACATTTATGATCATTTGACCGCTTTGCAAGTTTGAGAAATGCAGCCAAGAAAAGGCAATAAATGTTGCTTCAGCATTAACAAGCATAAATAGAAAGTTAAATTACACAACCATTCACTATAGGAATTACCTCAAATGCTTATAATTTAGATCTTATAAAACTTTTACAAATAGAAAACATTTAAGCATCTAAGGTCAGCAAAGTGTTTAAATGATACTAAATGAATTACTAATATGGGACTGGTAATTAATCAATTAATTGATTAATTTAAACCTCCTCAAAGTTTAAACATTCTAATTTTGCAAATACCAATTTTAATGCAACAAAAATATAAATAAAAAGTTGATATAAAATATTTTCTGGGCATTTAAAAGGATGTATATATAAATACTCAGGAAAGAATAAAAATTTATGTCCAGAGTATGCTTGCTGTAGTTTGCTTTGCTCATTTTCTATTAAGCATATCTGGTAAAAATGAGATTATCATTTGATTTACTTAAGTTTAGTTAAGGAGTCTCTCATGCTCATACCAGTACTATGAAAGAGAAGTTCTCTGCCGCTGAGATGAGTCTCTAAGGAATTACACTGGATGAAAAAGCAGTAACTAAGCATCACATACTAGAACAGTCCATTTCTATAACATTCTTTAAATTCCAAGTCTAAGAAGAAAGAAACACTATCGGTTTTGCTCTGAATTAAAAATGAGAAAGTTGTCTAAAAATTAATACAGTTGGCAAGGATATGCAAGCAATTCTTATAATTAAGAGTTGTTTTTAGTCCTTACTGTTGTAGTGGCCATATGAATCTAAATATGTGAATATGTGTGTATGTGTGTATGTGTGTGTGTGTGTGTGTGTGTGTGTGTATGTGTGTGTGTATGAGTGTGTGTATGTGGGTGTGTGTTTGTGTGTATGAGTGTGTATATATGTATGTGTGTGTATATACCATAATTTATGTACACACATATTAAATGCATGAATGACCTCAAATGAAACAGGAGAAATCTATCTAACATTGATGAATTGCAGAAGGGTAAATAACTTCCTTACACTACTATAACCTTAGTGCTGCCAAACAATAACCAATGGGAAAATTTAGACAGGAAACTTTACAGAGTTCTCTCTATATGATTTTTTTGGAAGTGGGTGGGAATACATAATTAAATCAAATTGAATTAAACGTTTAATACTAAAAATCATGAACCTTTTATATAATAGCTCTGGCCCATTTTTACAATCTTAAATACACAAATTCAAAATGAATTTCTTGGAATAAAATAAAATTTTATTGGCTATCTTGCCAAAAGCAATCTACAGATTCAATGCAATACCCATCAAAATTCCAACTCAATTCTTCAACGAATTAGAAAGGGCAATCAGCAGATTCATCTGGAATAACAAAAAACCTAGGATAGCAAAAACTCTTCTCACGGATAAAAGTACCTCTGGTGGAATCACCATGCCGGACCTAAAGCTGTACTACAGTCAATTGTGATAAAAACTGCATGGTATTGCTATTGTGACAGAAAAGTAGACCAATGGAACAGAATTGAAAACCCAGAGATGAACCCACACTCCTATGGTCACTTGATCTTGCACAAGGGAGCTAAAACCATCCAGTGGAAAAAAGACAACATTTTCAACAAATGGTGCTGGCACAACTGGCGGTTATCATGTAGAAAAATGCGAATTGATCCATTTCTATCTTCTTGTACTAAGGTCAAATCTAAGTGGATTAAGGAACTCCAAATAAAACCAGAGACACTGAAACTTATAGAGGAGAAAGTAGGGAAAAGCCTCGAAGATACGGGTACAGGGGAAAAATTCCTGAATAGAACAGCAATGGCTTGTGCTGTAAGATCGAGAATCGATAAATGGGACCTCATAAAATTGCAAAGCTTCTGCAAAGCAAAAGACACCGTCAATAAGACAAATAGGCCACCAACAGATTGGGAAAGGATCTTTACCTATCCCAAATCGGATAGGGGATTAATATCCAATATATATAAAGAACTCAAGAAGGTGGACTCCAGAAAATCAAATAACCCCATTAAAAAATGGGGCTCAGACCTGAACAAAGAATTCTCACCTGAGGAATGCCGAATGGCTGAGAATCACCTGAAAAAATGTTCAACATCCTTAATCATCAGGGAAAAGCAAATCAAAACAGCCCTGAGATTCCACTTCACACCAGTCAGAATGGCTAAGATCAAAAATTCAGGTGACAGCAGATGCTGGCGAGGATGTGGAGAAAGAGGAACACTCCTCCATTGTTGGTGGGGTTGCAAGCTTGTACAACCACTCTGGAAATCAGTCTGGTGGTTCCTCAGAAAAGTGGACATAGTACTACCAAAGGATCCCCCAATACCTCTCCTGGGCATATATCCAGAAGATGTCCCAACCAGTAAGAAGGACACATGCTCCACTATGTTCATAGCAGCCTTATTTACAATAGCCATAAGGTGGAAAGAAACCAGATGCCCCTCAACAGAGGAATGGGTACAGAAAATGTTGTATATTTACACAATGGAGTACTACTCAGCTATTAAAAAAATGAATTTATGAAATTCCTAGGCAAATGGATGGACCTGGAGGGCATCATCCTGAGTGAGGTAACACAATCACAAAGGAACTCGCACAATATGTACTCACTGATAAGTGGATATTAGCCCAGAAACTTAGGATATCCAAGATATAAGATACAATTTGCTAAATGCATGAAACTCAAGAAGAACGAAGACCAAAGTGTGGACACTTTGCCCCTTCTTAGAAATGGGGACAAAACACCCTTGGAAGGAGTTACAGAGACAAAATTTGGAGCTGTGACGAAAGGATGGACCATCTAGTGATTGCCATATGCAGGGATCCATCTCATAATCAGCTTCCAAATGCTGACACCATTGCATACACTAGCAAGATTTTGCTGAAAAGACCCAGATATAGCTGTCTATTTTGAGACTAAGCCAGGGCCTAGCAAACACAGAAGTGGGATAGCACTTTTGGGATAGCATTGAAAATTTAAACGAGGGAAATACCTAATAAAAAATAAATTAAAAAAATAAATAAATAAAAATAAAATTTTAATCACTAGTCAACTAAATGAAGTAAAGCCACCTTTGATCTACCTCTGATATACTTTCTGTGGCTAAGACAAAGAGATAACCTAAATGGAAGAACGACTGATTTTTGTTACTGGTTTCAAAAGTTTCCTTGGCTAGTTTTAATGTTTCAGAGATAGAGTAACCCAGGGCACCATGACAAAAACCTATGATGGAGGAGCCCTATACATCTCTAAATAACCAGAAATTGGAAGAAAAGAAAAGAAAAAAGCTTAGTTTCATTATCATTTCATGTGTGCATTCCCTATGACATAAATTTCTTTCAGTAGTTTTGCCTTCTATTAGGTCATCCTCTACCAACTAACCTGTAACTGGAAGTCAAGTCTAAAATGCATGGGTATTGTGGAGTGGTTTATCCAAGGTGCAACATATATTTACTGAATTTTCTAATTTTTAATCAAGTTTCAACTTCTCTAAATCGAATTTGTGTTTGACTTTGAATTTTGTGTTCAGTTTTCTGTGTGTATGGAGAGTGCTATAGTGTGAACTCAAGAGTTGATGTATTATAATCAGGTTCTCTCCTGGGTAATGAGTTTGGATGGTAAGGGAGGGGTCAAGAGTTACACAAAAAGTTTCCATGACACCCTCATCCTCTGGCATGATTCTCTAGCACTGTACATCTCTTTAAGAAATGTTTTGTCAGTTCTGAGGTCTTTATTTTTATTATCCACACTGATATATTTCACATGCTTATTAGTTTCTAAAGTATAACGATAACTTTTTTTGGAAAGAAGAGAGAAAAGAAAGACTAAGTTGTTCTTTTCAAGTATTGGAAGATTTCTTTTTTTTTTAAATTAGGTATTTATTTCATTTACATTTCCAATGCTATCCCAAAAGTCCTCCACCCACACCCTCACCTCTTTCTCACCCACTCACTCCTACTTCTTGGCCCTGGCATTCCCCTGTACTGAGATAGATAAAGTTTGCACGACCAATGGGCCTCTCTTTCCACTGATGGCCCACTAGGCCATCTTCTGCTACACATGCAGGTAGAGACACGAGCTCCGGGGGGTACTGGGTAGTTCATATTATTGTTCCGCCTATAGGGGTGCAGATCCCTTTAGCTCCTTGGGTACTTTCTCTAGCTCCTTCATTGGGGGCCCTGTGATCCATCCAATAGCTGACTGTGAGCATCCACTTCTGTGTTTGCTAGGCCCCGGCATAGTCTCTCAAGAGACAGCTATATCTGTGTCCTTTCATCAAAATCTTGCTAGTGTATGCAATGGTGTCAGCGTTTGGAGGCTGATTATGGGATGGATCCCCGGATATGGCAGTCTCTAGATGGTCCATCCTTTTGTCTCAGCTCTTCAACAGAAACAAAATGAAGTAAAAATGAAGTCATTTCCGATGCTATTGGCAGATTGTACTGTGGAGACCTTAATAGAGTATCAGTTAATTAAATATTACCAGGATCATCCTCTGCCACAAGTTGCAATATACACTTCCAAATGTTCCTCAAAATCAGAGATACCTGTTCAATCCCTCTGAACTGGGTAATCATGTGTGTAGCACATGGTGATGATGATTGTAAAAGATACTGAGTTACATCATGGATGACTTGAGTGACTGATGAGGGTAAACAGTAGTTACCATCTAAAATGTACTTTGCTACAACCCTTTAGATATCATTATTGTATGTAATTGGTGTAATTCAGAACATACTAAGAATGAAGGAACAAATAAAATATGGCAGTTTTTCTTAAGAATTTGGGTACTTTTATTGAGGAAACATACAAAAAGACAAGAAAAATGTAGAGATATAGAGAAGTAGTATGTATTGCAGAAGAAACAACAACAACAAGAAAAAAACAGAAAAGCAATTCTGAGAGCAATAGCTAACTGCAATAAAAATGGGAGCTGTATAATAAGGTGGAGAGTACTGGAATATAAACACATATTGAAAATTTAACTGTACTTCTTTGTTTAATTATGAGGAGCAGCAATTTTTTGATGTACCAAGGAGTGCAGTCCAGAATTTAGAACATTCTCGAATACGGCAGGAAGATGGGTTAACTTGACAGTTTCCAGGGCTGTAATGGAAGTGCATTGATTAGAAATCTTCACTACTACCAAAATTTTGTGTATAGGTACTTAAGGAGACAAGGTTTTGTGTTTTGATTTGTTTGTTTGTTTGTTTGTTTGTTTAATTGAGGCATTGAATGAACAACCATTTCTTCATTCACACAGGCTACTCTGGAGAATTAATACAGGTCATTGGAATCTTGCAGAATGTCAGTGACATCAAGCAGAAATAAAATGTTCTGCATAAATTCAGTGATCCATGTTGCACTGAGATTTCTTGGAAGGATATTGTTAGCTTCGGTAATAAAGAGGGAGAATAATGCAGGGACCCTAGATTGGACAGAATCAAGCTTAAATGGCAATTAGCAACAATGAATCTACTGTCCACGAGAAAATTTCAGAGACAATCATATTCATTAAATTAGTAGATGTTTGTTATAACACCATAATAACAAACACCAGCAAAATAGCTTCATCAGTGATAAACTTAGAATCTGAAAAAAAGATTTTTGAGCACAGCAGATTCTTCTCTTGATCCTCTTTTCAATTAGTTAGATTTAAATAAGCTATTGATACCACATAATATTTAAAGTTCATTCAACTATAAAATGTATGAGTATATGAATAATTAAGATCGAAGACATCATTATAATGTAGCAAATGACAGGCTTTTAAACTATACTGTGTAACTGCAGCTTAAGTATAACCAGTTTAAAATGACTAAGTAAACTATTATTTCAAAAAAAGAAAAAGGAAAAAGAAAAAAGAAAAAAGAAAAGAAAAAGAAAAACGTCCTTCTATATTATGTAAGGGTTCTGAATTTGGCAACTGGTTAACATATCCTCTTAAAATATGTAATTAAACATGCACAAAAACGGTGAAAGCCAGAAGCTACTGAGACTGTGAATCAATCAGTATACATTTCATATAACAGATTGTGAAATCATGGGTAGAATCAAAAGTTTTCTGAAGTACTTCAGTGCCTAATCACAGTCCCTTAAAAGGAAACAAATAATGTGAAAAACAACACTTTGAATTGAATTATTGGAGAAATAATGAAAAAAAGGATGTTTTGTGTTGTAAAAATATACATTCTATTACATGCTGAAGATAATTTTGTAGAGTATAGAACCATTAAAAAACAATTGCTTTATTAAATATTTAAGTTACACTTTAAAATAATTCAAAATAATCATATGAATATAACAATTGTACAAGCATTAGAATTACTGACATTCAAGAGGATAGTTATGTATTAAAGAACATGAATGTATATGTCAGGTATGGCTGTTAGCACAAAATAAATAGAAAATACGTAACCCTGACAAAGCATAAGACTTGATGTGAACTTAAAATGATTTTACAAGAAATATCATGTTCTATATATTAAAGTTTAAAAAATCACCTAATTTATAAAAAATATCTTTACAGACAAGATGAAGGTACAAATTTTGAAATAAAAAGTTTATCCTGTATTATGTAGACATCTTCTAAATTGTGTTTGTAAATCAATAAATCTGTCTTTATGAGTGAAACAAACTCAGTTATTTTGTACTCTAAAAACATATTTAATGTTTAAAAAGGTAATCAGTATGTAGTATACAAATTATTATATTTAAAATTATTGTAATTTAAAATATCAACTTGTAAGATTGAGATAAGGAAAACATTGTACTTTCGAACAATAACATTTTATAAAGAAACTGAAACCTTCCTGCATTTCTGATATACAATAGACACTTCAAAATGTGGTTTTATAATTTTTATAAAATGATAATCGACTTCATTATATGCATAATAAATCCACCTTTTAATTAAAAATATCCATGAGTGAATTTCTAACAACTCTATTTATAAGACATTTAACTAGAAACGACTCTATGTTATCTCTCCTGCGAATGGAGATATGCTTCTGCAGTTAAGAGCAATTGCTTCTCCTGCAAGAGCTCTCTTCTAATCCCAACACCCATATGGCAAGTAAGAACTTCCTGTAACTCCAGTTTGAAGAGATCTGATTCCTCTTGTTGTATCCAGAAACAGCACATACACACACAATGCCCAGATACATGTGTGGGCAAACCCACCCAAACACATATAATAAAGCATGAAAAATAAAATTTATTAATCAGAGAGAATGAATTATGATATATTTCTATGCCGTATATATAGATATACATTATATATACATATATATACATATACATGCATTATATATATATACATATACATATATACATACACACACATACACACACACATGCACTTATACAAAATTACAGATAAATATATCATGAGTGAACTATAGGTACATGGGTTTCAAAATGCCTGTCCACAAAGGGCACATAAAATATATACTTTTTATACAACTTTAAAACAGAACTTAAATACAACAGAGAACATTGTCCTAGGAAAACACTTCTCTCATATGTTAATGAAATTACTAAATTCAACATTCTGTTAACTTAGAATTTGTATCCTTAATTTATGCTACAATATAATTTTGGGTCATTACTATAAACTTTATTTCTGTCTGTAAAGAATTAAAACATAGCTTCAACAAAATATATATGTTAGAATGTTGATATATGCAGGTGATATTGACAATGGATCTAGAAGTCAAAATTAAGACTCCCAACAGCTAGAGATGTACTTATCCAATGTTGTGAGCTGTCTGATATGGGTGCTCTGAACAGAACTTGGTACCCTAAATTAGCATAATGCATGAGTCACTAATGGGTCTTCTCCGTAGCCCTGCTTTAAAAAGTAAGTTAATTAATTTAACTTTACATTTAACTAATTATTAATTTAGTTTTACGTTTTTATTCAGTGCATGTGGGTTGTGTTTATGCAGAAGTCAGAGGAAAATTTGTGATTCCATTCTAGCGTATATATTGTAGTGTCCAAGGATCAAGTGCAGTACTCCAGGATTAGCAGCAAGCACTTTTATTCACTGTGCCTTCCTTCCAACCCTATTTAATATTTAAATTACTAAAGAATATATACCAAAAAATAAACTATTCAAAGTCATATTAATGGTAACTACAGACAAGAGCAGTTCAACTTGGATAAAGCATAGCTCTCACTATTTACATGGTGTCCTGAAAATAATTTTAATTACGAACAAAGCAACAATTATACTTCAGTGGATTTCTAATTTTGCTTTCTGCAGTGGTTTGAATAAGAATGACACCTGTCTCGAAAAAACGAAAAAAAAAAAAAAAAAAGAATGACACCTGTGGGCTCATGTATTCCAGTGCTTGGTCATAAGGGAATGGCACTACTTCAGAGAAATTAGAAGATGTGGCCTTGTACTAGTAGGTGAGGCCTTGTAGGAGGAAATATGACCTTGTCGGTGAAAGACTGTCAGATCAGTGCCAGTGTCTTATTCTTGCTGGTCCCTGTGAATCCAGTAATAGAATCCTCAGTTACTTCACCAGCACCTGTGTCTGCATGCCACCAGGCTACCCTCCATAACGACAGTGGACTGTAAGCAAATCACTCTTGAATGTTTTTCTTCACAGAGATAGAACACTGAAGAGAACACTTCCTCTGGTATTCTACCTGAAAACTTCTGCATTTCTTTTCCAGCCTTACTCACAATTGTTAGCAAATGGACTGGACTTTAACCTACTTCTTTAATTTGTCTGAATTATCATATCACTCCTGGATCTTATCACATGGCTCAAATTCATTGCTACTGCAGGAAGATGCCCTTGTGCAAGGTTCCATATTCTCATTTCAATTTAATACATAATTTTATAAGTTTTACCATCTAAAAATTTTTCTTTATACTCTAAGTGTTTCAGGAAACTAGGTATTATTATCTTATAGATTCATTTACAATGAAAAAGGATTTTTTTCTTGTAAAAGTCTTACATATTTCTGATGAATAGTCAAATTATAAATGCCAGTCTTGGAAGGCAGCAAATGAGAACAATATTGAATGAATATGTGATTAGAGAAATATAAAATTAACACTTTAATTCATTTGAGCTATAATGAGTAATATGTGGCTGGCTTTTTTCACATTTTAAATTCAGTGGCTCTTAATAATAACATGAAATAAAAGCTGTATATTTTTATCTGCCATCAGGGTCTTTCTGTTATAGTCTATCAGTGAATCACTAATGCTCTGACCCTGTGTAATGGCTTTCACTACTGTTCCTTTTAAAGCACCAATTGGTGATAATACTCTATCATAGCAGATCATGAAAACCAATTATTAAAGGAAAAGAATTCACCAAGCAAAATGCATAACTGGAAGTACTGGGAAAATAAAGAGGATTTAAAAAAATGTAAATAATTTCATATTTTATTTCTCCAGTGACATCTCTACAGTGAATATAAGTTAAAGTCTTTCTTCTACACCAATGCTAGGTTGTTTGGGTGGTTCAGTCAAAGAAGGAAGGCCTCCAGCTGGCTCAAAATAGAACCAGACACTTCTTGGCCCACGCTTTGGAACTTTTCCAGTTCTGAGTTCATTAGTATTATCTTCAATAACCTTGGTTGTTAGATCCTCATAGAAGTTGTCATTTATTTGAATCATTGGTGCATTTACACATCCTGAAGTATTCACCTTCCATAACAGTGAATAGTTTTTCAGGTATAGTGCATCTACCTTTTGTTCTAAGCATTCTCTGAAGGGTCTCCAGTCTCTCAGAATCTCAAGCATGCAAAGATACTAGTACATACATGAAACTGGCTTTTGATTGTACATTGTATAAAAAGTTTTTACTTTGCATACTCTCATTAGAGGTAGTTCTAAAACTTCTGCCACCTTGTTCACAGCAGAGAGGAAAAACCTTCTATTCTGCCTTTGTGGTAGATCCAGGACAGGCAGCAGAACTGCTTTATGCCAATCTGGGTAATTTTTTATTACTGCTTCCATTATCTTATACTTTCCTGGTGTAGAATCAAATGGAGTATCTGGGTAATTCTCAGGAGGATTACAATGCACAAATAAGGCTCCTCGCATGTATTCAGAACATGACTGGCCACAATATTCTCCTATCCTGGCTGCTCAAGGCTGGTTCTGAATGTAAAGAAGATTTTTTTATAGTGAAGTAGTGTCTGGCTAGATCAATAGACAAGTAAATTTATTACACAATTTCAATTACAGTTTTTATAAACTTTACAAGAGAAGCAATAAACCATTTTCAAAATACATGCTGAAATACTTAAACACCTATATAATTTTTCTTCTAACAAGTTTTGAAGATTGTATTGCTTGTATAATATTAGTCTATTTGAACGAGTTTTTTAAAAAGTATTTCTCTAGTTATATTACAAAACAAGTATTTCTGTTGTTTTTCAAAAAATATTATTGATTTTGTATTCTAAGTTAAAAGTATCTTATTTAAAATAAGAGTATAATTTTCGAAAAATGCTATTATTCAATTAGATGAATTTTGAGCATAGTTAAATTGTATAGATGCAAATTAATCTTAACATAACTTTATTTCAATTTATGATGTTAATTAACGTGGTACTTTTAAGCAAATACAATGTTAAATAAATTTAGGTTTTAGAACATATAAATATTATTAATATTATCAAGAATCCCAGTATGTTATATAATATGTTTATTGTAAGTTTTATCAAGAATTAGCATAAAAACTAACATTCATTGAATAGCCATTTAATGTACTATGCAATTTTAACATAAAGTATATGAGACTAATAGTGGTAATTTAAAAATAGATTGATCATTTATTTTCTGTAATCCTTATTTTAATGAAAGTGAACTAGATAGTCACATCTATAATTTCCAGGGTCATGTTTCTTTAGAAAGTCCTAGAATATTCTTTGACTTTCATATGTAGAAAATGAAGTGTTACCTCATCTCTTCCTATTTTTATTGAAATTATTATACCTATAAAATACTGGAGAGTTTAAATATCTCCAATCCTGCATGGATCATAAGCTTTAAAAACATTTTCCATAAACTGTCAATGTTGTACTTGAAAATAATCAGCTTACTACCTAAAAGTGTTACAACACTTTGTCTTCCATGGTCCCCCTCTAAAGGCTTTATAACTTGGGTTGAACACATTTCAAAGGTAAATACTAAGTAATCAACTCCTTTTATTATCCTGGAATATATTCTTGTCATCTGAACATGATTTACTATTTATTTAAAATGTTTCTGGTAGGTTTTCAAGGTTATTTTCACTGGGGGCATTATGATGTGGTTTGTAACTTTTATGAGAGGTATAGTATCTTTCTGCTCTTCTTTTCTTTCTTTCTGTGCTTTGACTTCCACATCTGGAGTTAGTTTTAGAGTGCAATTTGAAACAGGGAACCAATCATTTGTGCATTGTGGCTTGGTCCACACCTGGATCTTGGGGAATTCAGGCCCAGTGTCAGGGTCTGGTGACTCCTTATCTGTCAGTACTCAGAGCTAAAGGATGACAAAGGAAGTTTGGGATGTGTGCTAAGGATCTAGGAACCACTAATTGCCAGTGTCCCAAGCATATGGGAAGCAAAACTTGGGTGGGACATTTGTGGTTTACTTGTTGTTGCCAAGAATTGGATGATATGTAGAGGATTAGACTATGTGTTTGGGATCTGTGCTCCAAGCTTTTTATCTAAGCATCTGAATCAGGTAATGTTTAAGCAAATTGTATTAATATCATATATTTTTAATTAGTTTAGTGGTTATGTGACTAAGTTTAAATGATGTTTTTAACAGTGCTGTCCATAAATAAATACTTCAATAACCCTTAGATTGTTAACAAATAGTTCAGTATCTCTACATTTTTTCTATCCTTCTATGAGGTAAGTGATCAAAAATATCTATTAAATATAATTAACATAAGCATATACTTTTTAATTAAAGATGATTACTAAATATAATACACAGGTTCATGTATAAGTCCCAGTGACCACAGGACTACATATTAGTGACACATCCTTTATATAGGAGTATAGACTGAACATAATAATTTGTTTCTAATGAGCAAAATAAAACAAAATAATTGGGTTGCAAAACACTGGGAATTCCACTCCCTTTGGCTGTTACTGAGGCCTTCTTACTTGCTCAGCTCTATGAAATGAACTTTCATGTTGTGATGGTTTGTACATGCTCATCTCAGGGAGTGGCACTATTAGAAGTAGGTGTGGTCTTTTTGGATTAGCTGTGTCACTGTGGGTGTAGGCTTTAAGACCCTTATACTAGAGGCCTGTAAGTCAATATTCTGCAAGCAGCCTTCAGATGAAGTTGTAGAACTCTCAGCTCCTCCTAAACCATGACTGCCCAAACACTGCCATGCTCACTTCTTGATGTAATGTACTAAGTCTCTGAAACTGTAAGCAGCTCCAACTAAATTAAGGACCTTGGTCATATTATCTGTTCATAGAAGTGAAAGTCTAAGAAAGACCCACGTTTTACCATGTTCTGTGGCAAGTCTGACACACAGAAAACAGGCAGAAGCAACAAGTCAGTGTGTAATTAGTGAGACAGCCTAACAATTTGTAAAAAGTCAGAGGCTACCATGAAAGGGCTATCAAAAAGAAGGATCTTTATAATTAAAATATTAGATTAACAACAGGCTCTGTGAAGGCCAAAAGTAGAATACTCAGAAACTTGAACTCAGAGATTTGGTCTACTTGCTTTGGGACAAGACAGCAATTATGAGCTTATTTCACTAAAATTAACAATAATTTAATGCATGAGAATAAGTAAATAGTGCACTCAGGATTGTCATAGGGGTTATAAATTGGAAAGGGCAGAAATTCATATTTATAAGTATTAAAAATGATCTTTATGTACTTAGTGTGTTTAGAAACAAACAACTCATTTTTAATGTTTTTTCTTTATTTTTGATAATTTCATATAGGAATACAATGAAGGATGATCACATCTACTTTTCATTTCCCAGTATTTACCAATACCCATATGTACTCATCAATTCAACCCCATCTACTTCATACTTTTGTTTGTTTGAAAGCCCAATAAGTTCAATTATTGCCGCTTAAGTGCATATGGATGTGTGGCCATTCATTGGGTCGACCCAACTTACTAGGGGACACATTCTGATTTACATGCTTCTATTGTATTTTTAGTGTTTTCTTTATTTTTTTCTTTTAAAGATTTTAGTGTATTTAAGTTTGGGTTTTTAATTTAAGCTTTAATTGACGTCAGAATTGGGTGTTCAGATCAGAACATCCACAGTGACACAGCTAATCCAAAAAGACCACACCTACTTCTAATAGTGCCACTCCCTGAGATGAGCATGTACAAACCATCACAACATGAAAGTTCATTTCATAGAGCTGAGCAAGTAAGAAGGCCTCAGTAACAGCCAAAGGGAGTGGAATTCCCAGTGTTTTGCAACCCAATCATTTTGTTTTATTTTGCTCAATAGAAACAAATTATTATGTTCAGTCTATACTCCTATATAAAGGATGTGACACTAATATGTAGTCCTGTGGTTCAGATCAGATTCATGGGATTATTTCAATATATTTATATCTGTTAAGAGATAGAGAGAAAGTAATATTGAAAGAAACAAAGAAATAAAGAAAAAGATTGAAAGAGTGAGAGTGAGAGAGTGTGAGAGGAAGGAAGGAAAGAAGGAAGGAAGGAGGGGAGAGTGAGAAATTGATAGATAAAAAAAGAAATAAAACAAATAAAGTCAAAACATAAAGAAAAAGAGAGACAGAGAGATAAAGTTCGGAAGAAAGGAAGAAACAGAAAGAAAGAAAGAAAGAAAGAAAGAAAGAAAGAAAGAAAGAAAGAAAGAAAGAAAGAAAGAAAATAAGAGAGAGAAAGGGAGAAAGAGGGAACGATTCAGAGATGGAAACATATGGAGAAAGACAGAATTTATGAAATATACAAAATTAATTAAAAATAAATAAATAAATGAATGAATAAACGTTTTAGGGATTTTTCAGCTTTATGTGTATTCATTTTAGATTTCTATGGTATTATAAAAGGATTTGTAGAGTTTTAGAAAAGTGTATTAGAGTTTCTTGTTTTTTAGGCTTCTATTTTATTTTTAGTGTTTTCTTTTTTTTTTTTAAATGAACTTTAATGATTTCGCAAAGCTGGAAAACAGTAAGAGATACAAAGAAAAACCCAATATAAAAAACTCAAAAAAAATTAATAAACAGAGGGAGAGAGAGTCAGAGCGAGAAATAGAGAGTAAGAGAGACTGAGAGAGACTGAGAGTGAGAGAGAGAGATAGAAACTTAGAAAGAAAAAACAAACAAGGAAAGAAAAAGAAAAAACAAAGAGAGAGAGATAGAGGAAGAAAGGTAGGAAGAAAGGAAGAACGGAAGGAAGGAAGGAAGGAAGGAAGGAAGGAAGGAAGGAAGGGAGAGAGAAAGAAGGAAAGGAACAATGGAAGAAATAGAAAGTAAGAAAGATAGAAAGAAAGAGAGAGAGAGAGAGAAAGAAAGAAAGAAAGAAAGAAAGAAAGAAAGAAAGAAAGAAAGAAAGGAAGAGAAAAGGAGAAGATTCAGAGATGGAAACATAGGGAGAAAGACAGAATTTATAAAATATAAAAAAATAATTAAAAAAAACAAACATACAAATAAATAAATGAATAGATAAATAGATAAACAAATAAACAAATAAATATTTTAGGCAAATTTCGGCTCCACGTGTATTCTTTTTAGATTTCTATGGTATTTTAAAAGGTTTTGTAGAGTTTTTAGAAAAGTGATTTAGAGTTTCTTGATTTTCAGGATTCTATTGTATTTTTAGTGTTTTCTTTAAATGATTTTAGTGTATTTAAGTTTTGGTTTTTAATTAAAGCTTTAATTGACATCAGCCTTGTCCAGGGTGATCAGATAGGATACATGGGATTATTTCGATTTATTTATATCTGTTAATAGATAGAGAGAAAGTTATACAGTTAGAAACAAAGAAATAAAGAAAAAGAATGAAAGAGAGAGAGTGAGAGGAAGGGAGGAAATAAGGAAGGAAGGAAGGATTGAAGGAAAGATGAAGGAAGGAAATAAAGAATGAAGGAAAGAGGGTAGAGAGAGAAAAATGATAGAAAAAATAAATAAAGACAAAAAATAAAGAAAAAGAGAGACGAAGAGATAAAGTTAGGAAGGAAGTAGGAAACAGAAAGAAAGAAAGAAAGAAAGAAAGAAAGAAAGAAAGAAAGAAAGAAAGAAAGAGAGAAAGGGAGAGAGAAAGAAAGAGAGAAAGAGAGAAAGAGAGAAAGAGAGAGAGAGAGAAGAGAGAAAGAGAGAAAGAGAGAAAGAGAGAAAGAGAAATACAGAATTTATTAAATAAATTAGTAATCATAAATAAATAAATAAATAAATAAATAAATAGATATCTTAGGCATATTTTGGCTTATTGTGTATTCTTTTCAGATTTCTAGAGTATTTCAAAAGTTTTGTAGAGTCTTTAGTATAGTGATTTAGAT
Organism: Mus caroli; assembly: GCF_978045245.1. Classification (NCBI taxonomy): domain Eukaryota; kingdom Metazoa; phylum Chordata; class Mammalia; order Rodentia; family Muridae; genus Mus; species Mus caroli. The sequence continues at coordinate 479,385 of NW_028227312.1, read as the reverse complement.
TTTCTTGTTTTTCAGGCTTCTAATTTTTTTTTTGTTCTGTTTTGTTTTGTTTTGTTTTGTTTTTTTAATGATGTTACTGTATTTTAGGGTTTTGATTTTAATTTATGCTTTAAGTGATTTCATTTTTAATGCATTTTACTGTATTTCTTATAGTTTTGTTTTTGTTGTTGTAATTTTTGTTGTTCTCTTTTTTCCAAAAAAAAATTTAGGGTTTTATATTTGGCGTTTCATTGTTTTGGTTTTGCCAGGCAGTGTTGACCATGCCTTTAATTCAAACTATTGAGAGGCAGATGTAAGTGATCTTTTTTTTTTTTTTTTTTTTTTTTTACTTTGAGTTCAGCATGGTCTCTATAGGAGGCTAGAGGACAATAAGAGATACACAGAA
>NW_028227312.1:464000-474000 GCF_978045245.1 Mus caroli | reverse complement strand
GCATGGCAGCCCACTGAGTGACTTTTTTTTGATGCATAATGATATACAAAACTTAATCACTTTGCCATATCCTGTCACCCATATCCAGCTCAAAATGCAACATCCACATGAGAGTAGAAACATAAATAAATTTAATAGTGTCTTGAAGCTAAAATTCCCAATTTAATCAAACCATCATTTAGAATCAGCTACTTAATACCAATGTGCTTTAAATGTACAAGTCACTGGGCTTTGTTGTGACTCTTTGCACAGGTCAATAGGGACCTTTAACCATTTTCATCCTCCCCACTATCCTCCATTTCTATCTTCTCAGACCCCCCTGCTGGTGCCCTTACTCTTCCAAAATATCTCCTTTTATTTAATGTGCCTTTTTAAAATTATAAATTGACAATTGTCATTTTGATTTTAGCTTGTCTCACCTAACACAATTTGATGAGAAATACCTCTCTCCTTTTCTCTCTCTCTCTCTCTCTCTCTCTCTCTCTCTCTCTCTCTCTCTCTCTCTCTCTCTCTCTCTCTCTCTCTCTCTCTCTCATTTTTAAGAAATTCATCCAGTGGGGCTGGCATCTATATTTCCTCCATAGCTTGTCTATTTCACACAGTATAACAATCAACATTGATGATATGGATGTGTAGAGGTGCTTCTTAGATTTTTTTAGAACGTAAATCAACCTGGGAAGATAGTACCTCAGATGAACACTGTCTCCATCACACTGGCCTGTGGTCACCTCTGTAAGGAATGATCTTTTGTTGGTGGCTGACCTGGAAGAATCTAACCCACTATGTCGTTAGGGTCATCCCCTATAAAGAGGATGTAATGTGTGGAGGGGACTGAAAAAACATTTTTTAAGCACTTAAGATCAATGTGGCATGAACAATTAAAGTGCCCTCTAATTTGTAAGTAAATTCCATTCTTACCTATGTCCAGAATTCTGTCTACCCATATTTCAAAAGTAAAATTACATTATCTATTTCTTCCTGTTTTACTGCATTTAATCTACGAATTTCCTTGTAACCAGAAATGCTGGTAAATTTTAAAGACATTTAAAATGTGACTGGTAGATATCGGGTTTCTTTTAAGTTTAACTCAAATTTGAAAGCAGACCCAAGGTCTATGATTTCCTTGCACTTTACAAAGAATACATAATTCATGATTGCAATTGGCTTCAATGCAATGTATTCAATCCTATTAAATTCCAGCTTTGTTTGAATAAAAATTGTCCTCCTCTAACTGTGGGTTTTCATAAAGTGAATATTGTGCTATCCTGTGTGTTGCCTCAAGAGTCTGGCAACATTTCTGATTCCAAGAACAGCTTAAAGATAACCAAGGGAAAGATTGGTACAGGAAAAATAACCACCAAGTATGTTGGCATGCCAGACACCGAAGACTTTCACAGAAGGAAAATAAAAAAAAAAGTAAACAAACAAAAAAACAAACAAACAAACAAACAAGAAAAGCAAATACACAATAAAAATGGTGCAAGAGTGAATCTACTTGAGCAGCATGTGAATCAGGAAATCAGGCCATTTTTATAGGGATTCATTTATTCAATTATTCAATTATTCATTTATTCATTTATTCATTTATTCATTTATTCATTTATTCATTTATTCATCTATTCATCTATTCATCTATTCATCTATTCATATATTCATCTATTCATTTATTCATTTATTCATTTCATTTATTCATTTATTCATTTATTATTATTTATTCATTTCTTCATTTATTCGTTTAATTTATTCACTTATTTGCGTATTCGCTTATTGATTTATTCATTTATTTATTCGTTATTTATTCGTTTATTCGTTTATTCGTTTATTCATTCATTCATTCATTTATTCATTTATTTATTTATTTATTTATTTATTTATTTATTTATTTATTTATTTATACATTTTGGATTTCTAGGAGGCCATATGAAAATATAAATTCTAGATGCTCAACGTTTCTGAGTGTAACTCCAGAAGGAACCAGCATGATAGGGGTTCTATGATGTAAGCGAGATAGGTGATGTCACAGAGAACTGGTCAGAGTTTGCACAACTATTCCACTTGGAGACACTAGAATTCCTTGAAGTCGTGTTCAGTATCTTCACAGTGGTGAGTGAAAGCCAGGTCAGCTCCTGACCCACAAAGTCGTTCCAGAGGCTTTTGGTACCTGGCCTGTTTCCGAAGACAGAATCTTGAACACTAGGATATTTTTGTGGGGTATGCACCTTTATGGAGTAACTTGGACTCTCATAGCTCCTTAAGGCTATATGTTTTCCCTCCTTTAGTGAGTAACTGCACATTCTAATTTCTCTCATGTTTGGATTCTAGGGGGATGGATGGTCTACATTATTTGATCTCATGAGTTTATTAACCTTGCTAACAATATCTCGTTCACAATTCCACTAATATGCCAAAACTTCCATTGTCCATGTGCATTTTAGAAGATATTAGTTCTAAATTGCTGATATGGCAAGGACTTGTTGTCCCAGAAAATGTTTAGATTACATGCTGAAACAGATTTTTGATAGTATTTAGATATTATATTTAGCATTAAATCTTTTCCTTTAAAAACAATGACTATTTACTCGAAAAATTGAAATATAAAGAATTCACATTGATGGTTTGTTATGTTGCTGCTGAGAATGTTGAAGCCCTTTTTACTACCCTTTCCTTAGTAATCATGCACACACCCTGTTTCTACTCTTAATCAAACAAGCAAACACAATATCAAACTAAATATCCAACCAACCAAACAAGAAAATGCTGTGTTAATAAGATGAGTGTTGTCTTTATTCTCAACTTTGCATGCCTCCTCGATTATTATTGGCAAAGGCCAACTCACTTCACTTATCCCTCCTGTAAGCCCCTGGCCAAGATATATTTTAGATGGCTGGGCAAGCCATCTTTTGTAAAATATCTCTTCATGATTAGGTATAATTCTATCCTCTTGGGATTGTTTCCCTGTATTTAATTTCTGACATAGAATAGATCCCTGTAAATAGAAGGTAGACTGAGGGAGAAAAATCACTGAATATTTAGAAATAAAACCAAGTAATGCTGAGGCAGAAGGTTTTCAAGTTCAAAGTCACCTTGTTAAAGGGTAGCCTATGTAACTTAATAAGTCTCTGTCTCAAAATAAGGGTAAAAACAGAGCCAGAATAAAGACCAAGGAATAAAACTGGTGATTTCTAATTAGGAAACTATAAGCTTGTCATACTGTGTTGTCATAAGGTAAAGGGGAAATTCCTGGATTAACTAACAATAGAATTCACAAAAGTAAAAGTCGTTTGCAATAGTGATTGTGTTTGACATCATGAGAATGTGTACATTTGGGATATGCAACAAACATAAAAATATATTTTTCAGAAATTATTCAGAAGCAATTTGTTTCTATTCACTGAAATTAACTAGTTGAATGGACTGTATGAGTACCTCTAACCCAAACACAGCAACACAGAATTCAAGATAAGGGGGCAGTAATAAATGTCTCTTCCCTCTCTGCAGCAAAACACATGTAAAGGTCAAAAGAATAACCCAATTCAAAACAGCAGTCACTCAAAAATAAATGTTTTCAATGTTTATTTTCCAGAAAAACCTTCAGCAAGTAAGTTTCAAGCCTTTGTCTTTTTATTGTAGGTCCAATGGTTAAAGGTGATAGAAAATGTATTGATACTTCAAAAGTTGCTGCAAATAGTGGCAATGTCCAATCAATCAGTAGTTGGGCCATTTCATATAAGTTACTGAATGTTTTATTGTTGGACAGAATGGTCCTCGGATAGAGGATTTGAAGTTAGGCTTCAAAACGCTGAAAAAATTCTCTGGTAACCATTCCCAGGGAGTGTTGACAAGCTTACTTGCACATTGTAATTAGGTGCAGATCTTGCATCATAAGCCCCATAACTGTAGAGGGAGAAATGATCGCCATCAGGGCCGTGAAAAGCTGGCAGTGTATTCCAGACATTCAGGAAATTGCCATATACTTGAGAAAAATTAACTCCTCCAGTACTTCCACCACTTCCAGCTGCCCCACAAAAGTTTCCATTTGCTCAGATGTTATGTAGATTTGGTCCAAAACTGTTTTGGGTTGCTCCCACCGAATACTGACTTGACCCAAAGGCACTTGGGTTTGCCCCAAGAACATACTGGCTTATCCTGAAAACATGTGGGTTTGTCGCCAAAACATTTTGGTTTGTCCAGATATTGTATGGATTTGCCACATGAGCATAGCAGTTTGTCCTGCAGGTATCTGAGTTGGTACCCAAACTATACTGGCCTGCCCCAAAAGCATTTGGACTTGTTCCAGAAGCATATTGGCCTATCCCATAAGCATCTGAGTATGTTCCAAAAGGATACTGGTTTGTCCAGAAAGCATTTTGATTTGCCCCCAAAGCATATTGGTTTATCCCGAAAGTATGTGAAAATGCTGCCAAAGCATACTGGCTCACTCCTAAGGAATTTCCGTATGTTCCCAAAGTGTATTGGCTTATACTTAAGGTGTTTGGAAGAGTATACTGGCTTGCCAAGAAGGTATTTGGGTTTGCCTCCAGAGCACAATTGATTACCCATACAGTATTTGAGCTTGACCTCAAAGTATTACTGCTTGCCATGAAATCAGTTGAATTTGTCAAAAAAAAAAAAACCATTAGAGTTCGACTGGAAAGCATTGGGGGTATCCCTGAAACCACAGACAGTTGCCAAAGGTACATCCGAGTTTGCTCTAGAAGTATATGAGTCAGCTCTGTGGGCATCTTGGTTGGCTTCTTGAGCATCGGGGTTAGCCATAGTGTGGAAGCTTGGGCTGCTTCCTCCTCTCCAATTGTTTTCTAACTCCACAGCTGGAACTGATTTTCTTGTCCTATCCTTAGCTATAGTCTTTCTTTTACTTAACTGTCTAGCTGTATATTCTTTAGGGTATGCCATTTTAACTTCACAACGACTGGAGCCAATGAAATGGTACCTGGTTTCTAAAACCTTTCTAACGGGGTTTTCATCCCTGTATTTGATAAAGCCGAAAGCTCTTCTTTCCTGCGTATCTGAACACAGTGGAAGCTCTATAGCCTCTATCTGCCCAAATGTGCCAAAGTAAGCTCTTATTTTTTCTTTAGACATCCGCGCGTTCAGCCCACCCACAAAAATCTTTTTATTGGAGAATTGAGATACCAGGGCTTTAGCCCTTTTAAATTTTATTTTCTTGCCATCAACTTTGTGGTCTTTCACTCGAAGCACCTTCTCTACTGTGGCACTGTCTTTGAAAAGCACGAATCCAAATCCCCTAGACAGACCGGTATTTGGGTCTGTATTGCCCGCCGCTTTTGTTCCCCCTGGTAAGAACACACTCAGGGCAACCGGAATCTTCTGCGGCACAAGCTTTATTGCTTACCCCATCAGGAGCCAGTGGAGAAGAGAGCCAGAGAGAGAGAGAGAGATGGCGGAGCCCCCTCCCTTTTATGGAGGACTGTCCTCCGCCTCGGACGTGTCACTCCCTGATTGGCTGCAGCCCATCAGCCAGAGTTGTCATCACGGGAAAGGCAGAGCACATGGGGTGGGAAACTACCCCAGCGCATGTGCAGATGGTTTGTTTACTACTTAGAACACAGGTGTCAGTGCCATCTTATAATGGCGAATGTGAGGACGGCTCCTTACATCTCCCCCTTTTCTTTTATTTAAAAGCAATAGGCCACCCATAATAATGAGAGTGGAGATAGAGGTCAAATCCCCAGTGTGTAAAATAGGGGCTTTACACAAAACCTCCTCCCAGGCTCATCACCCGAAGGGGTCTTGGTCTGCTCCCGTGTCGTTTTTCCTGGGGGAAGGACACTTGGACACTCAACCTTCTTGAAAGATGACATGTCTCCCTAGAATAGGCTCATAAATGCCACAGAGCCCTTCTACTGCAGTGCTTAGCCGTGCAACTCTCTCGGGCTGCTGAAGCACACTCACTCTATCCCGTGCAATGAGACTAGCCTCGTGGGGTGCAAGAGCTGAGTGGCCAGCGACCTATTGCTTAAGCATAGATAACCATATATCAGGGGAAGCACCATGTTCTAGTGCTGCAAGCGCCTGGGAAATAACCACCATGTCTCTCCTAATTTGGGCCTTAAGCTTACAGACCAATCAGAGAAGCAACACTAATCCACAGCAAAGAACAGCTCCAAATAATTCCACCCCCACCCATTCTTTAAAGAAGGAAAATGTTGAAAAGATAGTCCTTAGGTCAGGGACAGGTCCAAGTGCGTGGGGCAAGTCTCAATTTTCAAAGGGTCTGTTCAAATTTAGCCGTCCAATTCTGTATCTCCCAATGCTGCTTTCCCTTTGTTGTTATCGCACTGGACATCACCAAGACGAGGGACATCAGTATTCCCTTGGTCAGTCTGGATTTTTCGGGTGAGTCTTTCTGGTATCCAAAATGGGTTGTCTTCATTCTGTGGAAAAACACAAACAGCTCCCCTGGATCTTATCAAAATAGGATCCGGGCCTTTCCATTTGTTATTTAAAACATCTTTCCATTTAACCATCTCTTTGGGCCTATCTGGCTCTGAACAATGACGTTCAGCCGCTGTATCTTTGTTAATTGTCCAGTGGCTTCACCTGTTCGGGAGAGCGCCTTCCAGGCCTTAATAGCCGTGGAGGAAATCTGGGCATAAGCTCCCCAGTGATAATTTGTTTGATCAGCGGTATAAGCTCCCTGACCCGTTAACAGGTCAAAGGTCCAATCTCTCTGCTCTGGAGTCAAAGCGGCAGCATTTGCTCGGGCCTGCGTTTGTGCAGCCTCTTGCCATAGAGCTCTCCATTCCATATATTTGCCCGCACTGGGGAGAGCGGCTTTTGCAATCATTTGCCAGACGGCAGGAGTTAATGCCTCGCCAGCAAGCCTGCCTAACTGCACCAAGGTCAAATTAGCATTGGCTCCATATTTACGGACCAACTTAGCAAGCTCTTTAACCTGTAAATACTCTACTGGAGCGTGGACATGCCCACCCTCGGCTCCTTCAAAGACTGAAAATGCCTGTTGTATCTTCCTTTGTGCCTCTCTTGAAATGAACGAGTCCGCGCACTGCCTCTCTGCACCTGGCTGACGCACTACGCAGGGTGGGGGCTCGCATAGGGCGGAGGTGCACTATGACCTTGAGGCCAAGCAGCAAGCTGGCCTTTGCCAGCTGCTTTTGGCTTTTTTCTTGACCTATAAGCTCGCATTTCTCTCTCATAACAAGCTGCTCCCTCCTCCAAGTCTGTTTTCTCAGAAGGGCTAATTTTTTCATCTGATTTACAGCTACTAAGAACTGGCTCTTTAAACTCATCTCTTTTCTCCTCTTTCCTTCTAATCTCTCCCCAGGTATTTTTCCCTGACATTAACTTTTCTTTTTTCCTTTGTTTTTTCTCCTCTTTCCTTCTAATCTCTCCCCAGGTATTCTTCCCTGACATTAACTTTTCCTTGGGTTCAAGACCCGTGGAAAGGCCTGTATACTTATTTGGCGCGCCATGTTTCCTCTTTGCTCCTGCTCTCTCTCCCCGCTTTACTTCTGATAGACTGTCTTGAATTTTGTCCAGAATTCTCCACCCTGCCTTAACCACTTGTTGACATGTGAAAAGAAATAAAAGGGCTTTTAACACTAGAGAAAGTTCAAGACCAGACATACCTTGTAAAGCTGTAACGAACGCACATCCGTTCCCCAGCTGAAGAGTTCTGAACCCACGCCGGATCCTTCTCAACAGTCTGTTTTGTGGGAACACTTCATTACCACAGTTCCCCAGCTGAAGAGTTCTGAATCCACACCGGATCCTTCTCAACAGTCTGTTTCCGGGAACACTTCATTAACCACAGTTCCCCAGCTGATGAGTTCTGAACCTACACCGGGTCCTTCTCAACAGTCTGTTTCCAAGAACACTTCATTAACCGCTCCTTCCCCGTGATGTAGTAGCTCGCAGGTTTCGGCACCATTTGTTGCCCGCCGCTTTTGTTCCCCCTGGTAAGAACACACTCAGGGCAACCGGAATCTTCTGCGGCACAAGCTTTATTGCTTACCCCATCAGGAGCCAGTGGAGACGAGAGCCAGAGAGAGAGAGAGAGATGGCAGAGCCCCCTCCCTTTTATGGAGGACTGTCCTCCGCCTCGGACGTGTCACTCCCTGATTGGCTGCAGCCCATCAGCCAGAGTTGTCATCACGGGAAAGGCAGAGCACATGGGGTGGGAAACTACCCCAGCGCATGTGCAGATGGTTTGTTTACTACTTAGAACACAGGTGTCAGTGCCATCTTATAATGGCGAATGTGAGGACGGCTCCTTACAGGTCTGTTTTTATAATAAAGTCTATTACTTCACCAAACTTAGACAAGTATTCCAGAAGTACCTGCTTGCTCATTTCTTGGGAAAGTCCCCCGATGAACATCTTACTAGCATCCTGTTCGTTCTTGGTGGCACCGATTTTGAACCCTTCCCGAAATTGGTCTCTTTCATTATCCTTTCTCACAGCGAGACTGGCAGTATTCATGGTATATAGGCTGGATGGAGGTGATTTGACTGTTGGATAAACACTGGCCTAGGCACAAATGGCGGGGGCATAGCTGTCCTCAGGGAGTCGAGGAAATTATTGCACAACCGTGACAAAATAGAAACAAGCATTATAACTAGAGACAAGGCAGGAGCTGCCTCTCATTCTAAACTGGGGGGGGTGGGGGTGGGGAAGGATGCCGGGGGGGGGCAGTGATAGTGTCTGATTTGTCCCTAAAAGGTGTTGATGCTTGCAATGTAAAAAGCAGCCCTACCTATAGACTTTCTTTTTGTGTTTATAACACCCCCAAAAGGAATAGTATGGTAGAAAAGGAAGCCTTTTCGATGTTGATTCTGTCTTTTCATGTTACATCTCTTTGAATTTTGTTAAAAACAATTTATTTTTCCTGAACATTTCTTTGAATGTTCAAAAAACTCTTCACTTCATACTTTAGATGTGCTTCATATTAATCTTCACTATTTGAAATAAGACTGAAATGGGAAAGTAATACAAAGTTGAGACATCCTACAGGAAAAACAGAATGTCTATGGGTTTGTATATTTTACCAAAGGACTCTAAAGGAACATTTTAAAATAAAAGCTTCACTGAGATTCATTTATAACATTTACCCTTTAAATGTAAAATGCATTTACATCGTAGTGATAATATTTAGGAAATGTGCCATCATCTTCTAAGTCTGTAAACCATTTAAGCAGTCACTCCTCATTTCTGGATGACCCACTTAATGGTATAATATGTTGGTTTTCTCTTTTATTTCTCATAATACTGTTTTCCAGATGCTGTAATATACAATAATATTTTCTTCTTTATCCATTGTGTGAATGTAGTAAATTTTGTTTTCATAATTTACAATATCACTTACCATTTTGTTTTTTTCCTTTATTCCATATATGAAAACATTCACACACACACACACACACACACACACACACACACACACACACACACACAGTAGACTTTTTTCTGGCAACCATTTTTGTTTGTTTGTTTGTTTGTTTCTTTCTTTCTTTCTTTCTTTCTTTCTTTCTTTCTTTCTTTTTTTGTGGACAGTTAAATATATACTCCCCATTTTTCTCTTCTATTGAGAAAGCATTTAATATTGAGATTTTTTTTCCCAATATTTAAAACACACAGATCAAATTTTAGAATTTTTTTTTCTTTTTTTTGGGGCAATTTCTGTGCTTGTCACTACCCATTAGATATAATGTACTTGTTTGTCTATTATTTCCTCCTTCTAATATTATTCCTATGAAAAGGGAGATTTTATGTGTCTCCATAATTTTTCCCAAAGTTCATGTATAGAACTATTCTAGAGGAATATTAATGTTTATGGCATCATTACTATGTTAAGAATCATGGCCAACTATCCCTCTCCAAATTGAAGGCTTAAATATTAAGAATAATTTAAATACCAGAAATTAAGCTACATTCTATAAATACCTTCAGGACTCGACAGTTGCAACTTACCACATAATGGTCTTTATGCTTGCCTCCTT
>NW_028227312.1:436500-454000 GCF_978045245.1 Mus caroli | reverse complement strand
ATCAATCATCCTTCTAATCTAATACTTTGTGAAAAAGTGGTTGCTAAATATTACCGATAATACAAAAGTAAAGTGTAGGTTATTTTTTGTTCTTGTTGTTGTTTTCAGGATATTTAGAGATATTTCTCTAAATTTTATGATACTTAGTAAATTTCAGTGTCTCCTTAAAATTTATTCTTATATAACAAAATTATCAGAATTTTGATTTTTTGCTTGTCTTCCCTTTTTTATCAGAAGTTATCTGAAAAATAGAAATTGATTTCAGCATGTACTGAAAATCTCTTTGCTTTCCATTAGGTATATACCACATTTTTGATAGCCTGTATATTCTCTTTTAAAGTCTTTTTGAAATTCTTCTTAATATTTTAAAGATAGAAATACTCCTCGCAAATGATGTTGGTCTGTTTTGAGTCTGCAATTTCAACATGACAGACAGTAGCCATGTATGTTGTGCTTTTGAAATAAAACATTAATTTATTATTGTTTTGAAATAAAACATTATAATTGAGATACACTATAAATTAAATTATAGTAGATTCCAGTTTAAGGAAATGCATAGAGCAATGTATAAAAGTACCGGTAAATGTTTTGATTACAAGCTGTGACAGACTTTTGATAGTATTTAAATATTATATTTAGCATTAAAACACTATTTTTAAACAACAATTATTTATTAGAAAAATTTAAATGTATAAAATTCACATTGATGGTTCGTTATGTTGCTGCTGACTATGTTGAAGCCCTTTATACTACCCTTTTCCTAGTAATCAAGCACATACCCTGTTTCTCCTCTTAAACAAACAAGCAAGCAAACACAATATCATACTAAATAGCCAAACAAACAAACAAGAAACTGGTGTGTTACTCTGAAGAGTGCTATCTTTATTCTCAACTTCGCATGCCTTCTCGCATAGTATTGGCAAAGGCCAACTCACTTCACCCATCCCTCCTGTAAGCCCCAGGCCAAGATATATTTTAGATGGCTGGGCAAGCCATCTTTTGTAAAAATTTTTTAATACTTTGCTATATTTCTATGCTCTAGGGATTGTTTCCCTGTATTTAATTTCTAACATAGAATAAATCCCTGTAAATAGAAGGTAGACTGATGGAGAAAAATCACTGAATATTTAGAAATAAAACCAAGTAATGCTGAGGCAGAAGGATTTCAAGTTCAAAGTCACCTTGTTAAAGGGTAGCCTATGTAACTCAATTAATCTCTGTCTCAAAATAGAGGTAAAAAGAGTGCCAGAATAAAGAACAAGGAATAAAGCTGATGATTTCTAATTAGGAAACAATAAACTTGTCATACTGTGTTGTCATAAGGTAAAGGGGAAATTCCCAGATAAACCAACAATAGATTTCACAAAACTACACGTCGTTTTGCAAAAGTGAATGTGGTTGACATCATGAGAATGTGTACATTTGGGACAAGCAACAAACATATACATATAGTTTTTCAGAAAGTATTCAGAAGCAATTTGTTTCTATTCACTGAAATTAACTAGTTGAATCGACTGTATGAGTAAATTTAACCCAAACACACCGACACAGAATTAAAAAGCAGGTGCAATAACAAAACTCTCTTTCCTCTCTTCAGCAACGCACAAGTAAAGGTCAAAAAAATAACCCAATTAAAAACAGAAGTCACTCAAAAATAAATGTTTTCAATGTTTATTTTCCTTAAAAACTTTCAGCAAGATAGATTCAAGCCTTTGTCTTTTTATTGTAGCTCCAATGTCAAAAGGTGATGGAAAATGTATTAATACTACAAAAGTTGCTGCAAATAGTGGCAATGTCCAATCAATCAGTAGTTGGGCCATTTCATATAAGTTACTGAATTTTTCATTGTTGGACAGCATGGTCCTTCGATAAAGGCTTTGTAGTTAGGCTCCAAAACGCTCAATAAATTCGCTGGTAATCATTACCAAGGAGAGTTGACTGGCTTATTTGCACATTGTAATTAGGTGCAAATCTTAAGTCATAAACCCCATAACTGTAGAGGGAGAAATAATCGCCATTAGAGCCGTGGAAAGCTGGCAGTGTATTGCAGACATTCAGGAAATTGCCATATACTTGAGAAAAATTAATTCCTCGAGTAATTCCACCACTTCCAGCTGCCCCACAAAAGTTTCCATTTTCTCCGAAGTTATGTTGATTTGGTCCAAAATTGTTTTGTGTTGCTCCCACAGAATACTGATTTGATCCGAAGGCATTTGGGTTTGCCCCAAGAACATATTGGCGTGTCCTGAAACCATTTGGGTTTGTTGCGAATACATAGTAGTTTGTCCAGATATTGTACGGATTTGCCACAAGAGCATAGCAGTTTGTCCTGCAGGAATCTGAATTTGTACACAAACTACACTGGCCTGCCCCAAAAGCATTTGGACTTGTCCCAGAAGCATATTGGCCTATCCCATAAGCATCTGAGTATGTTCCGAAAGGATACTGGTTTGTCCAGAAAGCATTTTGATTTCCACCAAAATACATTGGTTTATCCCGGAAGTATTTGGGTACACTGCCAAAGCATACTGGCTTACTCCTAAGGAAATTGGATATGTTCCCAAAGTGTATTGGCTTGTTATTAAGGTGTTTGGAACTGTCCCAAGAGTATACTGGCTTGCCAAGAAAGTATTTCGGTTTGCCTCACAGAGCACAGTGGCTTAACCATACAGTATTTTAGCTTGACCTCAAAGCATTACTGCTTGCCATGAAAGCAGTTGAATTTGTCACAAAAACATTGGAATTCGCCTGGAAAGCATTGGGGGAAATCTCTGAAACCACGGGCATTTGCCAAAGGTATATCCGAGTTTGCTCTTGAAGTATATGAGTCAGCTCTGTGGGCATCTTGGTTGGCTAAGAGAGCATCGGGGTTAGCCATAGTTTGGAAGCTTGGGCTGCCTCCTCCTCTCCAATTGTTTTCTAACTCCACAGCTGGAACTGATTTTCTTGTCCTATCCTTAGCTATAGTCTTTCTTTTATTCAGCTGTCTAGCTGTATATTCTTTAGGGTATGCCATTTTAACTTCACAACGACTGGAGCCAATGAAATGGTACCTGGTTTCTAAGACCTTCCTAACGGGGTTTTCATCCCTGTATTTGATAAAGCCGAAAGCTCTTCTTTCCTGCGTATCTGAACACAGTTGAAGCTCTATAGCCTCTATCTGCCCAAATGTGCCAAAGTAAGCTCTTATTTTTTCTTCAGACATCTGCAGGTTCAGCCCACCCACAAAAATCTTTTTGTTGGGGAATTGAGATTCCAGGTCTTTAGCCCTTTTAAATTCTATTTTCTTGCCATCAACTTTGTGGTCTTTCACTCGAAGCACCTTCTCTACTGTGGCACTGTCTTTGAAAAGCACGAATCCAAATCCCCTAGACAGACCAGTATTTGGGTCTGTTTTTATAATAAAGTCTATTACCTCACCAAACTTAGACAAGTATTCCAGAGGTACCTGCTTGCTCATTTCTTGGGAAAGTCTCCTGATATACATCTTACTGGCATCCTGTTCGTTCTTGGTGGCATCGATTTTGAACCATTCCGGAAATTGGTTTCTTATATTATCCTTTTTCACATCGAGGCTGGCAGTGTTCATGGTAGATAGGCTGGATGGAGGTGATTTGACTGTTGGATAAACACTGGACTAGGCACAAATGGTTCGGGCATAGCTGTCCTCAGGGAGTAGAGGAAAATTATTGCACAACAGTGACGAAATTGTAACAAGCATTATAACTAGAGTCAAAGCAGGAGTTGCCTTGTATCCTAAACAGGGGTGGGAGTGGGGAAGCGTGGGGGGGGGCAGCAGGGGGCAGGGATAGTGTCTGATTTTTCCCTCAAAGGTTTTAATGCTTTCCATGTAAAAAGGAGGCCTGCCCATAGACTTTCTATTTGTGCTCTAGGGCCCCCAAAAGGAAATGTAAAATAGTTATAATAATAGAAAAGGAAGCCTTTTCCTTGTTTCTGTCTTTTCATGTTACATCTCTTTGAATTTTGTTAAAACCAAGTTATTTTCCTGGAAATTTCCTTGAATGTTGTAAAATAAATTCATTTCATACTTTAGATGAATTTCATATTAATCTTCACTATTTGTAATAGGCCTGAAAGGGAAAAGTGATACAAAGTTGAAACATCCTAAAGGTAAAACTAAATGTCTATGGGTTTGTATATTTTACAAAAGGGCTCTAAAGAAAAAAATTAAAATAAGAGCTTCAGTGAGTTTCACTTATAACATGAACCATTTTAATGTAAAATGCATTTCCAGGATTATTTCTCATAGTAATAATTATTTAGGTAATGTGCCATCATCTTCTGTGTTCTGTATTCCATTTAAGCAGTCACTCCTCATTTCTGGGTAACCCACTTAATGTTATAATATGTTGGTTTTCTCTTTTATTTCTCATAATACTGTTTTCCAGATGCTGTAATATACAATAGTAGTTTCTTCTTTATCCATTTTGTGATTATAGTATATTTTGTTTTCATAATTTACAATATCACTTGCCAGATTGGATTTGTTCCACTGTTCCATATATGCAAAACACACACACAAACACACACACACACACATACACACTCACACATACATATACACACACACACTTAGATGATTTTTTTTCTGGCAACCATTTTTGTTTCTTTTTTTATGAATAGTTAAGTATATATCTCCCATTTTTCACTTCTATTGAGAAAGCATTTAATATTGGGATTTTTTCCCAATAATTAAAGCCCACAGATCAAATTTTAGATTTTTTCTTTTCTTTTGGCAATTTCTGTCCTTGTCACTACCCTTTAAATATAATGAAGTTGATTGTCTATTACTTCCTCGTTTTAATATTATTCCTTTGAAAAGGAAGATTTTAAGTGTCTCCATAATTTTTCCCACAGTTCATGTATAGAATCAGTCTAGAGGAATAGTTAATGTTTATGGCATCATTGCTATGTTACAAATCATGGCCAACTATTCCTCTCCAAATGGAAGGCTGAAATATTAAGAATAAATTAAAAACCAAAAAGGAAGCTGCATTCCAAAAATCCCTTCAGATCTTGACATTTGCAGCTAAGCACATAATGTTCTTTTTGCTTGTCTCCCTGATCCAATGAATGGAACCAGTTCAAAGCTGGAAAATGTTGGATGTGAAGATATAAAATATAGCTTCATGGTTTGATAGATGCCCCAGTGGAGGAAAGTTGAGAGCAGGGAAGTGAGTGTGGGTGGGTGAGTGGAGGAACACAATCTTTTGAGCAGGGGGAGAGAGGTTGGGATACAGAGTTTCTGAGAGGGGGGAAACCAGGAAAGGGGATAACATTTGAAGTGCAGATAAATAAAATATCCAATAAAAATAAGTAAACCTAAAAAATGTAGCTTCATAACATGCTGATGAAAGTGATCAATTGTCTATGGATATTATTTGTCAAGAAAGAGCTTTCTTTTTTATTTTTATTTTTTTAAAGATTCACTATTCCAAAATGATTTTCCGTTTTGGAATCAAAGTGTTATGACCATCCATAGAAGTTGTCACTGGAAGCTGGGTCAAACTGTATTCTATCACTTTTCTGAACATGGACAAATTTCGGTGTTTCACATACACATATGAAAATTCCGCTTGAGAACTCTCTTAGCTGTCAAGGCCACCATTCCTGTAACAAGCGGCCTTTGTAATTAACAAACAATATTTTTATAAGTGGGTTAGTAAAGGTTCTCTAGGGAAACAGAACTTATCTTTCTGTTTACATACATATACAAGCACATACATGTACACATAGGCACATACATACACACAGCTACACACACAGGTAAACACACACAGAGACATACACACATACGTACATGGATACATGCACACACACAGTGGGGTTGGGGGATGATATGCCAGAGAAGGAATGCACTTGCTACCAAGGCAAGAATAAGAAGGCAAAGAACAAAAAGCTTTCTTTTTCCATGTCCTTTTGTAAGCTCCAGCAGAGGAGTGCATCCCTGCCTCAAGATCTAGATTAATAGCATGTTTCTTCTTGACTCAATGGTCTGGATTAGAATTGGATTCACCAACTTCAACCCAAGTCCCTCCCAGCCAAGAAATCCCACAGGTTTGTTCTAAATTTCTCGATTGTAGTTCACTCCAGAGGTAGTCAATTTGACAACTAAGAGTAGCCATCACAATAGGTCTTTACTATAGTTATCTAGGCTCTGTGATGTCTGTAGTTAAATGAGTTAAATTGCACATGAAATGTGGGTGTTTTATTCTCTAAGAATTATCATCTCTTTGAATAAATGTACTATTTCCATACATGGCACAAAGAGAACAATAAAGAAAACACTTTCTTTAGGAATGAATAATATTGTCAATAAAATTGAAGTGTAAGGAAAATAAGTTATTTCACAAGGTAAAACTTAATCCTTTAGCACAAGTTTACTATATTGTACTTTTATTATATTTGAGATCCTGCCTAATTCTAAACTTTTCAGCTAGCTTATCATTGGAGTAGTCCCTAGGAGTTTTTCTTGAGAACCTACAATAATTTTCTATACATCAATGTTACCTTACATCTGATACCCATTTCATTCTTGCCATCCTTCCCACTATCTGGTAGCAGCTGGTTTAATTAAAAAAAAATGGAGTGAATCCCATAGGTATATATATATTTGAATGTTTAGTCACAACGGATTGTTATTACGTTTGAGAAGATTAGGAGTCATGGCTTTGTTCGAAGAAGTGTTTTAGTGAGTGTAGCCTTTGAGGAGTCAAAAGCCCATACCAATCTCAGAGTCACCTTTTCTGACTATGGATAAGAATGTAGCTCTTAACTAATACTCAACCATCTGCCTGCATTCTACCATTCTTAATGCACTGACCATGATGAATTAAGCCTCTGAGACTCTAAAGAAGTCCACAGTTAAATGTTTTATCTTATAATAATTGCCTTGGTCAAGGTATCTCTTTCCAGTAATAGAACACTGACTAACATAAGGAACTTCTTTATGTAATTGTTTTGTTTTCTAATGTGCTCTTATTTTTGTTTTATTTTTTGTTTTTTTTTAAAGTATTTTTAGTTCGTTTCAGGGTTTTGAGGTTTCATTTTAGGCTTCAGGGATTTTTTGTTTGTTTGTTTGTTTTTTTAGTATTTTAATGATCTTAAAGTTGTTGATGTTGTTGTTGTTCTAGAATATTTATTTATAGTTGGGGGTTTAAATTTTGGTATTTCATACTTTTAAGGTTGCCAGGCAATGGTGGTCCACGCCTTTAAACCCAGCACTTGGGATGAAGAGGTAGGCTATTTTTTAGTTCAAGGCCAGCCTGGTCTACAGAGTGAGTTCCAGGACACTCAGAGACCCAGATAAAGAGATACACAGTCTTAAAAACTCCAAAAAAGAAACCAGGTTGGTGTTGGTGGAGCTAGCCTTTAATGCCAAAATAAAGAAAGACACAAAAACAAATACAAAAAAGAAAACAATTTTAGGAACATTTTTGGCTTCTTGTGTATTTTCTTTTTTTAGAATATTAGGGATTTTTTTTTTTTCAGGGATAGTAGGTTTTTCAGTAGTGTGTTTTTAAAATTTGTTTGTTTATTTTCAGGCTTCTCATTTTTTTTCTGGTTTTGAAAGGATTTTAGTGTATTTGATCATTTCGGGGTTTTATTTAGTCTTTGTGATTTTATTTTTTAGTATTATAATATTTTTCTTAGTTTTCAGTGTTGTGTGTGTTCTTGAATATTTATTTAAAACTTAGGTGTTTTAATTTTGTTTTCTCATAGTTTTACAGATGCCAGGTAATGGTGGCCCATGACTTTAAATCAGCACTTGGGAGGAAGATGTAGGAGATATATGAGTTGGAGGCCAGCCTGTTCTACAGTGTGCCTTCCAGGAGAACTAGAGATACACAGAGACACCAAGTCTCCCAAAACTCAAAAGAGAAAAAAGAAACAGAGAGAGAGATACAGAGAGAGTGAGAGAGAGAGAGAGAGAGAGAGAGAGAGAGAGAGAGAGAGAGAGAGAGAGAGAGAGAAAGGAAGCAAGGAAGAAAGAAAGAAAGAAAGAAAGGAAGAAAGAAAGGAAGAAAGAAAGGAAGAAACAAACAAACAAACAAACAAACAAACAAAGTAAAAGCAAACTAACAAACAAAAACAAAGAAGGAATGAGGAAGATTTGAACTTTAGGGCAATTTTTGGCTTCTTGTTTTCTTTTAGACTTTTAGTTATTTTTTGTTTTGTTTTTTATGTTTTTGGTTTTTTTTAGGTTTGTAGTGTTTTTAGAAGAGATATTTAGAGTTTTTGTTTGTTTGTTTTTGACTTCTAATGTATTTTAAGTGTTTTTTTTTTGTTTTTTGTAGGGATTGTAGAGTTTTTAGTAGAGTGTCTTAGATGTATTTGTTATTTATTATTTTGTTTTCAGACTTCTGGTGTATATTTTATTTCTTTTTTCTTTCTGGTTTTGAAAAGGATTTTAGTGTGATTGAGCGTTTATGGTTTAATTTAGTCTTTGGGGTTTTATTACTAGTAATTTAATGCTATTTGGAATTCTTGGGTGTGTGTGTTCTTGAATATTAATTTAAAATTTTGGATTTTTTTTATGTGTGGTTTTCATAGTTTCACGATTGCCAAGTCATTGTGGTCCATGTCTTTCACATATACTTGGGCAGAAGAGACAGGAAATATTTGAGTTCGAGGCCAGACTGTTGTACAGAGTGCTATCCAGGAGAGCCAGACATACATAGAGAAAACAAGTTTCCCAAAACTCAAAAGAAAAAAAAAAAAAAGAAAGAATGAAAATGAAGGAAGAAAGGAAGGTATGATGATAGAAAGAAAGAAAGAAAGAAAGAAAGAAAGAAAGAAAGAGGAAAGAAAGAAAGAACGAAAAAGAAAGAACGAAAGAAAGAAAGAAAGAAAGAGAAAAATGTAAGAAAGAAAAAACGAAGAAAAAAGGAAAGAAAGAAAGAAAAGTTTGGACTTTAAGGCCATTTTTGACTTCAAGTTTTCTTTTAGAATTTTAGTTTAGTTTAGTTTTTTTTTTTATTGTTTGTAGGGTTTTAGGAAGAGAGCTTTAGAAGTGTTGTTTGTTCATTTTTTTGCTTCCAAGGTATATTTAATTTTTTTTAAATGAATTTTAATTTATATCAGAGTTTTGGGCTTTTATTTAGGCTTCAGGGATTTATTTTTATTTTATTTTTTTATTTTTTATTTCAATGGTCTTCTTAGGTTTTTGTTTGTTTGTTTGTTTGTTTATGTTCATGAATATTTATCTAAATTTGAGGGTTTTAATATTGGTGTTTCATTGTTTTAAGGTTGTCAAGTAAAGATGGCCCATACTTTAACCCAGCACTTTTGAGAAAGAGGTAGGGGATTTATGAGTTTAATGCCAGCCTGTCTACAGAATGAGGTGTAGGACAACTATATATTGAATAGATATGGGGAGAGTGCTCATTCTTGTCCCTGATTTCAGTGGGTTAGCTTCAACTAATTTGATATTGGATGTAGATTTGCAGTAAAAAAGTAAAACACTTTTATTATGTTTAGGTATGGACCTTGAATTACTGATCTGTCCAATACTTTTAACATGAAGGGGAGTTGTATTTTGTCAAATGCTTTTTATGCATCTAAGGACATGATCATGTGACTTTTTCTTTGACTTTGTTTATATGGTGGATTATGTTAATGGATTTTCATATAGTAAACCAACTTTACATTCCAGGAAAAACCATTGTTAACCATATCATCTGTGGCATCTTCAGGATTATGTGGAGCAATCTGAATATTGTTTCACAACAATGGGTGGGTGCGTGTCTATTACTTTGACAGCCCTTGAATTTTGTGTTCAACCATCCATGTCTGGACACTAAGTTGGAACCACACTTTTGATGATGAATGTCCTTAAAATGCCATATGCTATTCCAGTCTCTCCTTTTTCTCTGTAGCCCTCAAACCTCACTGGAGGATTGTTATATTGATGAGCAGGAGAATGCCCAAAGCCTCTTTGTCCACATTGTGTAAATAAGATATCTCTTTAAGCAAAGTGGCAGACCTGTTTGACCAGAAGCTAAATCCAGAGGTCCTGTGGATAAAGACATAAGTATAGAGACCCCACAAAATGCGAATGGACTGTCTGAAGTTCTCTTCACCAGAGGTGGAGTTTGAAGTTCCCAATACACATAAAGAGTATGTGTGAGAAAAGAATGGACAATGTGGGCATTATTGAAGGCCTCATATCGAGACCCTGAATGCTCCCAAAAGAAGTCAGAGATATATGACTGGGGATTAGATGGTCAAAGGTGAGGTCCATGAGTCTTGCAAAAGGACCTGGGAAAGAAATTAGACTCCAAAAGGCATGGAGAAAATCGAGGACTTCCAGAGTCAAAGTGGGAATATTTGAAGACTTCCTGGGAAGGGGAGTAGAAATTTGAGACCCCTTTATAAAGGTAAACTAACAAGATTCTTTGAGTAGAGTTGAAAGTTTGCATACATTTTCCTTGACATGAGTTCAGTGTCCTAACCTACTTCATTCAGTGGGGCACATTCCAGGTACTACATGATCTGGTTCTAGCTCCTCATCATAGACCATCTGTCCACTGCAGTAAATGTGCTGCTGGGTCAGTCAAGAAGCTGGATCAAAAATCTTGATTTAAAATTTTGATGAGAAACCTATGCTGGTTCTCCTTACCAAGCATATGTTCGGCTGCTAGGTCTAGGTAAGGATGATGGGGGACATCTCATTTTGGTTTCTGCCTTGAGGCTGTGAGCTTCAACTGGGCTGTACTTGTTATGCATGTACTTGCTATGCTTGAGCTTTGCTACTTTAAGTCTAGGTGGTGGTCTGGGGGTCTCTTCAGATGAATTGATACATTTCAGGACCTAAAGTTTTGGTGGAGAACATCTGAGGTCCCTGCCTCAGAGGAGAAAAATTTGAGGTCCTCATTGGCTAGAGAGGCATATTTGAAGATTACTTGGGAAAAATGAGATCTGAGCACCATTGATAAATACAGTAGATTTGGAATCACTTTGGTCACAATAGAAGGATCTGGGGCCCAGTTAATATTAAATAGAGATAGTAAATTCACTCACACAGGTCATACTTAGAAGGTCTGAAGGACCCTTTGGATATTGGTGGACAGGATTTCTTTATTACAACAGGCAGTTCTGAGATAATTTGGTATATAAGAATAGTCGGGCTACAATTAGGGAGAGGGGATAGTCTAAATGCCAATTCAGTCAAAAGGATACACATAGTGCTTTGGGTAGGTAGAGGTAAACCCAGGTTCCCTGTGTGCAGAAGAGGAATTATCTCTGCTCCTCTGGGTGCAGGTGATAAATCTCAGATGCTCTAAAGTAGAAGGATGATATAGGAGCTCCCCAGGATTATATAGAATAGCCTCAGCCTCTCTCAGTTGTATACCTGCAGCCCTATTGAGCAGAAGTTGAAGGTTGATTGATATCTTAAGAATTATAGGCATTTTTGGGTTCTTATTCCTCTATTAGCTCCAAACTTGCAATCACAATCTAGGATACAGATCTTCTGAATGTCCATAATAGTCATAGCAGCAGTCTTAGCAGTTTTCTAATAGGTGACAATTCAGTTGTCTCTGGCTCAGTGCTTTCCAAAAATATATGTCCTTCTAGATGTTCTTCTGCATGAAGCACAGACCATTTCCAGCTAAGAAATCAGAATAAATATATTAATCTGATGTGCCCTTGCCATGATAATCTTCTATTTGGGCCATCATGCCTGAATTCTCTGAGAATCCTTCAGTCAGAACATTGCCTCCCAGGCCACAGAAGTTAGAAGCTGTTGGTAGGAGTTCCTCTATGAAGGTAGTGAATCTGTGGGATTTCCTTGATTCCACAGGCCAAGTGTGGAGCATTCTTTGTTGAGAATGATTAAATCTTCCTATGTAATATTTGGGAGGATATGGGCATCCTTGGAGTTAAATAGGACTGTTGTGCCCTTCCACAAAGGGGTAATGTTGTCCTTCTTTAAATAAGAGTTTTGAAGAACCTAGATCACAAGCAGAATTTCTAAGAAAATTGTGTAATGGTGAAGTTCTGTACCTGTCTTAGTCAGGGTTTCTATTCCTGCACAAATATCATGACCAAGAAACAAGTTGGGGAGGAAAGAGTTTATTCAGTTTACATTTCCATACTGCTGTTCATCACCAAGGACGTTCAGAACTGGAACTCAAGCAGGTCAGAAATCAGGAGCTGATGCAGAGGCCTTGGAGGGATGTTCTTTACTGGCTTGCTTCCTCTGGTTTGCTCAGCCTGCTCTCTTATAGAACCCAGACTACAAGCCCAGAGATGATCCCACACACAAGGGGACTTTCCCCCTTGGTCACTAATTGAGAAAATGCCTGACAGTTAGTTGGATCTCATGGAGGCATTTCCTCAACTGAAGCTCCTTTCTCTGTGATAACTCCAGCTGTGTCATGTTGTCACAAAACCAGCCAGTACAATTGACCCCTTGTCAATTTGACACACAAACACATCTCTAGTAAGCCTCAACCCTTACATTCTTATTCATCCTCAAGGTCTAAATATCTTTAAATGTCCCTCAGTCTTTACATATTCTTAAAATTTCAATCTCTTTAAAATATCCATCTCTTTTAAAATCCAAAGATTTTTACAATTAAAAGTCTCTTAACTGTGGTCTCCACTAAAATAGTTTCTTCCTTCAAGAGGGAAAATATCAAGGCACAGTCACAATCAAAAGCAAAAATCAATCTCCAACCATCCAATTTCTGGGATTCAACTCACAATCTTCTGGGCCCCTCCAAGGGCTTGGGTCACTTCTTCAACCATGCCCTTTGTAGCACACACATCGTCCTCTAGACTCCAGATGCCTGTATTCCACTGCTGCTGCTGCTCCTGGTGGTCATCTCAGGGTACTGGCATCTCCAAAACACTGCATGACCCCTTCAGTCCTGGGCCGTCAATTGCAACTGAGGCGCATCTTCACCAATGGCTTCCATGGCCTCTCACAGTGCCAAGCCTCAGCTGCTCTGCATGACCGCTTCATGCCTTCAAACCCAGTACCACCTGGGTGACTCTTACACATTACCAAGTCCAGCCACAGCACAAGGTACAAACTTGGCTATCTCTGGAACACAACCTCTGTGTTCTCAAAAAAAAAAAAAAAAAAAAAAAAAAACACTTCCCAGAAGATATCGCCTCAATGATGCTGGTCTCTTCTCAATCACTGCTAATTTCTTAGCTCCAGATAACCAGCATCAATAGTCCTAATAATGCAAAGTTTTTGCTTTAGTTGTTCAGGTATCTTGTTAAACACAGCTGATTCTTTGGCCCCAGCTAAGCAGAACTACAGAATTTCACAATCAAAAACAGCAATGGCCCTGAAAATCTCTTTAATTTTCCCTCTGAAATTTCACAAGCCAGACCTCCATCTTCTACAGTTTTCAAAATTATCTTTCAAGCTCCTACACAATATCAGACAGAGCTACTAACAATGAATGGATCTTCAAGCCCAAAGGTCCAAAGTCCTTACACAGAATTCTTCAAAACATGGTCAGGTTGTCACAGGAATAAACCACTATGCTGGTACCAATTTTTAAGTAGGACTGTTGTGCCCTTCCGAAAAAGGATAATGTTGTCATTCATGTGAATAAGAGTTTTGAAGCACCCAGATCATAAGTAAAATTTCTAAGAAAATTGTGTAAAGGTGAAGTTCTGTACCTATTTGTGAGAGTAGTAATATCTCTGTCTTTTGTTTAATAAAAATATAAAGACCATTTTCCATTCGACAAAACATAAATGCCCTTTGAAGCAGAGGAAGATCCAGTACTACTTGATCAGCTTCAAATCTTTTCTTTGTGTAGAATATTCATATTCTATATGGACTTCCTTGTGTAAGTTCGGGCAGCAAATCTTGCATTATTATAACAGTTTTCAATGGATATCTTTACTCTATGAAACTTTTGGTCAAATGAGGTAAGTACAAGGTCCCTTTCTTCAGAGAAAGAATGCCTAGCCTAAATGTAGCAGAAAGAAGGTTGGAAATAAACCCAGAGTGTTGGGAATACAGCAGAAACACCAAGTCAATAGGACAAGATCTATTGATACTTTACAATAGAGGGTAGGCCTGAATCTCCCTTGACAAAAGTGGAATTTCAGACCAAAGTAGAAATTAGGAGAAAGTTTTTTTGCCCTGTAGACAGATGTGGAATAGGAAATATTTATATGTAAATGTGTAGTGTCTGAGACTCCCATAGGCACAGGGAGGGGCACTGGAGCTCTGGTATGACAGGATGAAATTTACAGACCTCTTGGACAGAGGGTGTGAATTTGAGGACCACTGGAACAAAAGGAGTCATTCTGATTTTCCTTTCAGATAAGGAGTTAGATGTGAGACACAGTTAAGTGGAATTTTTGTGCCCTCCATCAGATAGAGAATAGGTTGGAATCCTTCCTCGTCAGAGAGTGAAATTATTGAAGACATTTTGGACTGGAAGTGGAGTTTGGGGCCTGGGGCATGTACAGATCATCTCAGACTCTGTCAGTCTTATAAGATATATATTGGACCCTCTTATATGCAGAGGGTGCATTTGATAGATAATGGACAGAAATTGGTGTTCTAAGAATTGATGTTTAGGAGTAGAAGATTAAAGCAGTCTTAGAGTCTGTTTAAAGTCCCAAATTTCTTTAAGGATAAAGGAGTGACCTCTCCTACCTTGAGCAGGGGAGGTGGAACTGCATCACAGCTTAGAATATTCCCATCCTCAGATCCACCATAGTAGGCCTGGCAGCAATTCAAGCATTATTCATCAGTCATGATTATAAGTCTCTAAGTGATCTTAAAGCTTATCATCAATTATAGTGGTGTGTGCATGTAGGATGGTACAAAGGATAGATGACCTAAGTTTTGAGTCTCTTGTTAACACAGATTAGAATTTAGTTAAGTCTCTTTGGTCACACATACATCTTCTTAGAGGTCATCATTAGAGGGAAATGATCTAAAGATCACCATGTGAGGGTTATATTTGAGGACCATATGTAAGTAGGGAATGCTCTGAGGAACCTTTGATCATGATCCCCTTGGGAAAAATGAAACTTCTGAGATTTCAATACTAAAATCCAGTTATTCTATTGACTTACCTTAGATGGAGAGGGAAGTTTTAGGGTATTATTTGTAAGTGCAAAAAGGCCGGAGAGCCACCTTTCCTAGGGGAAGTTCTGATCATCTTTCATAAAAATGGGATAGTGTGAGAATTCTGGAAAATAGGATAATTTGAGGAGCCAATTTTCATAAGTTCAACTTCTGAGGTCATTCTGCACTACTTGACTTAAAAATGCCTTGCCAAGCTTAAGCAAAAGCAAGATCTGATTCTAGATTCTACAGAGGGAATGACATAAGGCTTATTTTGCCAGGGCCTCTTTAGTCTGAAGGGAAATGACTTTATCCCACTTTAAAAGAAACAGAAATTATGAGGGTCTTTCTACTAAGTCAGTACTTTAGACCACCTTGGGCAAATGGGGGAAAGTCTGCAGCAGGCTCAGTCATATGAAGGAGGCCTGTCATCTCTTTGGTCATTTGGGCATTTCTGGCCATCCAGGTCAGAAAGGAAACCTTAAGACCTCTAAGAGGAATAGAATTGAGGTCTCTATTGATAGAAGTGGTTTCTCTGAGGAAATCCTTCTCAGAGGTTTTAAATTTTCCTCGAGAAAAAAAGAAAAAAAAAGAAAAAAAAGAACATCTGAATGACTTTTTACTTCATAGGTTGAACTGCAGCCATCTATTTCAGAAGATTTAGCATTATACCACTTTGAAATGAAAGCGTGTGCCTAAATTTCCTTTGTACAAAGAAAATAGAATGTACTAATCTTCCTTGGCAAAGTATGTATATTAAATTTCTTTATTGAACCTTTACCAAACCTGCAGTTTACCTTGGACTGGAGGAGACATTTGGACATCATTTATTAGGAAAAAAGTCTGAAGCACACTCCATAATATTGTTGTATTGGTCTACTCACATTAAATGAATGGCTACACTTCATTTGTACAAACTGATATGATCTGAAGTTCTCTCTGCTTGAATGGGAAGTTCGGATGCCTCCTTAATTAAAGGGAGGAGTGAGTGCCCTTGGGAACAGAGGAGGTTTTGAGGTCCACGTGCTAGAAGAGATGATCAGAGTGTGAAAAATTCTGTAATAGTCTGAGCCCAAATTAAATTGATTACCATAACTAATGAGGTCCCATTGCCTCACCTTCTATCTTTAGTTCTTCACAGTCTAGGGTTTCCACATTTTAACTGAATCTGCAAGTGACACTGTATCAATACCAGAATAAATAAACCATTTAGGTGGGTGTGCCCAGTATGATTATCTCCTACAAGTTATGCTCAACTAGCCAGAATTGAGTCATCTCACACCTTGTCAGGTGACTTTACTCAAGGAAGTGGCATGGGATTATAAGATTTGCTTTCTCTTTTGATTTCTGTTCACTCTAAGCAGAGGGAGCAATTCTCCTTAGTCAGATGTGAAATATTCCATGTACCCTTACCCCTAGGGGTATAATAAGAGCTCATTGGGTAAAAGGGAATAACTTTGGAAGGCCTCAGTTATCAGAGGAAGAAAAGTATTAGCGTTTGGGGAAGGAGAAAGATAGTAGACCTATTGGACAGAAGAGGAATATCCATTTACTTTTTGTAGAGCAGGATGTTCCAGACACTCCATTCCTCCATGTCTTCTGATAACTCTAGAAAATATTTTTTAATTGGTCATGTTATTTACATTTCAAGTGTTGTCCACTTTCCTGGTTTCCCCTTCACAAACACCATACCGCCATTCACCTCATCCTGCATCTATGAGGGTGCATCCCAATCTACTCTTGAGATCAATCATCCCACCTACTCTTGCCTCATGACACTAGCATCCCCCTATGCTGGGACATTGAGCTTCCACAGGACCAAGGGCCTCCCCACCCACTGATGCCAGATAAGGTAATCCTCTTTTACATATGCAACTGAAGCCATGGGTCCCTCCATGGGTATTCTTTGGTTGGCCATCTAGTCCCTGGGACCTCTGGGGTTGGGGTTGGTTAGTTGATATTATTGTTCATCCTCTGGGGTTGCCATCCTCTTAATCTCCTTCAGTTCTTTCCCTAACTGTTGCATTAGAGTCCCCACGCTCAGTCAATGGTTGGGAGCAACATCCACATCTCTATTGTTCAGGTGCTAGCAGAGACTCTTGGAAGATATCCATGCTAGTCTCCTGTCTGCAAGTACTTCTTGGCATTAGTAGTAGTGTCTGGGTTTGGTGTCTGAAGATAGGAAGGATCCCTAGGTGGGACAGTCTCTGGATGGCCTTTCCTTCAGTCTCTGCTCCACTCTTTGTCCCTACATTCCCTTTAGACAGGAAAAATATTGGGTTAAAAAATTGAGATGGAGCTGGAGAAAATACACAAGGAGATAAAGGAGGCTGTAACCCTATAGGAGGAACAACAATAGGAACTAACCTGTACCCCCACCCCAGAGCTGTGTCTCTAGTTGCATATGTAGCAGAGGATGGCCTA
>NW_028227312.1:424000-426500 GCF_978045245.1 Mus caroli | reverse complement strand
CTTCCTTTTTGTCTGTCTTCCTTCCTTCCTTCCTTCCTTCTTTCCTTCCTTCTTCCTTTCTTCCTTCCTTTCTTTGTTTCTTTTTTCTCTGTTTGTTGTTTGTTTCTTTTCTCCTATCTTTCTTCTTTCTTTCTTTCTTTCTTTCTTTCTTTCTTTCTTTCTTTCTCTTTCTTTTTGTCTCTCTGTCTTCCTTCCTTCCATAATTTTTCCTTCTTCCTTCTTTTCTTTGTTTCTTTCATTGTTTCTTTCTTTCATTCTTTCTTTGTTTTTTGTTTGTTTGATTGTTTCTTTCATTCTTCTTTATTTCTTCCTCTCTCTTTCTATATATCTTTCTTTCTTTCTTTTTTCTTCTTTTTTTTCTTTCTTTCCTCTATCTTCATTCCTTCTTTCCTCCCTTCCTTTATTTCTTTTTTCTTTCTTTCTTTCTGTCTGTCTTTCTTTCTATCTTTCTTTCCTTCTTTCTTCCTCTCTCTCTTTCTGTCTCTTTGAATGTCTGTCTTCCTTCCTTCTTTCCTTCTTTCCTTCTTTCCTTCTTTCTTCATTCCATCCTTTCTGTCTTTCTTTCTTTTTTTCTATCACTCTGTCTCTCTGTTTGTCTTTTTCCTTCCTTCCTTTCTTTCTTCCTTCCTTCCTTTCTTTCTTTCTTTCTTTCATTCTTTCTTTCTTTCTTTCTTTCTTTTTTCTTCCTTTCTTTCTTTCTTTCTTTCTTTCATGCTCTCTTTCTCTCCCTCTGTCTTTCTTTCTTTCTTTCTTTCCTTCTTCCTGTTTGTCTGTCTTCCTTCCTTTTTTCTTTCTTTCCTTCCTTCCTTTCTTCCTTCCTTCTTTCCTTTGTTTCTTTTTTCTTTATTTGTTTTTTGTTTCTTTTCTCCTCTCTTTCTTTTTTCTTTCATTCTTGCTTTCTTTCTTTCTTTTTTCTTTTGTTCTTTGTCTTTCTTACTGTCTCTCTGTAAGTCTGTCTTCCACCCTTCCTTCATTTTTTCCTTCTTCTTTCTTTTCGTTGTTTCTTTCATTGTTTCTTTCTTTCTCTCTTTCTTTCTTTCTTTCTTTCTTTCTTTCTTTCTTTCTTTCTTTCTTTCTTTCTTTCTTTCTTCCTGTCTTTCTATATGTCTGTCTTTCTACCTTTCTTCCTACCTTATTGTTTTCCTTCCTTCCATTTCTTTTTTCTTTCTTTCTTTCATTCTCTCTTTCTTTCTATCTTTCTCTTTCTGTCTCTCTTTCTTTCTTTTTCATTCTATCTTCCTCCTTCCTTCTTCCTTTCTTTGTTTCTTTCTTTTTTCTTTCTTTGTTTCTTTCTTTGTTTTTTTCTTTCTTTCTTCTTGTCTGTCTATCTGTCTGTCTTTCTACCTTCCTTCTTTCCTTCCCTCCTTTCTTTATTTCTTTCATTCCCTCTTTCTTTCTTTCTCTTTCTTTCTTTCTTTCTTTCTTTCTTTCTTTCTTTCTTTCTTTCTTTCTTTCTTTCTTCCTGTATTTCTATCTGTCTGTCTTTCTACCTTTCTTCCTCCCTTCCTTCCTTCCTTTTCTTTTTTTCTTTCTTTCTTTCATTCTCTCTTTCTTTCTATCTATCTCTTTCTTTCTCACTTTCTTTCTTTCTTTCTTTTTCATTCTATATTCCTCCTTTCTTCTTTCTTTCTTTGTTTCTTTCTTCTTTCTTTCTTTGTTTCTTCTTTCTTTTTTTGTTTCTTTCTTTCTTTCTTCCTGTCTGTCTGTCTGTCTTTCTAACTTTCTGCCTTCCTTCCCTCCTTTCTTTATTTCTTTCATTCCCTCTTTCTTTCTCTCTCTCTCTTTCTTTCTTTCTTTCTTTCTTTCTTTCTTTTTTGTCTGTCTTCCTTCCTTTTTTTCTTCCTTCTTACCTTCCTTCCTTCCTTCCTTCCTTCCTTCCTTCCTTCCTTTGTTTCTTTTTTCTTTGTTTGTTGTTTGTTTCTTTTATCCTATCTTTCTTTTTTCTTTCTTTCTCTCTTTCTTTCTTTCTTTCTTTCTTTCTTTCTTTCTTTCTTTCTTTCTCTCTTTCTTTCTTTCTTTTTCTTTCTTCCTGTCTCTCTGTAAGTCTGTCTTTCTTCCTTACGTAATTTTTTCCTTCTTCCTTCTTTTCTTTGTTTCTTTCATTCTTTCTTTCTTTCTTTCCTTCTTTGTTTTTTGTTTGTTTGTTTGATTGTTTCTTTCATTCTTCTTTCTTTTCTTTCTTTCTATCTCTCTCTTTCTTTCTTTCTTTCTCTCTCTTTCTTTCTTTCTTTCTTTCTTTCCTTCATCCTGTTTTTCTGTCTTCCTTCCTTCCTTCTTTCCTTTTTTCCTTCCTTCCTTTGTTTCTTTTTTCTTTATTTGCTGTTTGTTTCTTTTCTCCTCTCTTTCTTTTTTCTTTCATTCTTGCTTGCTTTCTTTCTTTTTTCTTTCTTTCTATCTCTTTCTTCCTGTCTCTCTGAAAGTCTGTCTTCCTTCCTTCATTTTTTCCTTCTTCCTTCTTTTCTTTGTTTCTTTCTTTGTTTCTTTGTTTCTTTCTTTCTTT
>NW_028227312.1:411500-414000 GCF_978045245.1 Mus caroli | reverse complement strand
TCTTGTCTGTCTATCTGTCTGTCTTTCTACCTTCCTTCTTTCCTTCCCTCCTTTCTTTATTTCTTTCATTCCCTCTTTCTTTCTCTTTCTTTCTCTCTTTCTTTCTTCCTTCCTTTCTTTCTTTCTTTCTTTCTTTCTTTCTTTTTTCTTTCTTTCTTTCTTTCTTTCTTTCTTTCTTTCTTTCATGCTCTCTTTCTCTCCCTCTGTCTTTCTTTCTTTCTTTCTTTCTTTCTTTCTTTCCTTCTTCCTGTTTGTCTGTCTTCCTTCCTTTTTTCTTTCTTTCCTTCCTTCCTTTCTTCCTTCCTTCTTTCCTTTGTTTCTTTTCTCTTTATTTGTTTTTTGTATCTTTTCTCCTCTCTTTCTTTTTTCTTTCATTCTTGCTTTCTTTCTTTCTTTTTTCTTTCGTTCTTTGTCTTTCTTACTGTCTCTCTGTAAGTCTGTCTTCCACCCTTCCTTCATTTTTTCCTTCTTCTTTCTTTTCGTTGTTTCTTTCATTTTTTCTTTCTTTCTCTCTTTCTTTCTTCCTTCCTTTCTTTCTTTCTTTCTTTCTTTCTTTCTTTTTTCTTTCTTTCTTTCTTTCTTACTTTCTTTCTTTCTTTCTTCCTGTCTTTCTATATGTCTGTCTTTCTACCTTTCTTCTTTCCTTCCCTCCTTTCTTTATTTCTTTCATTCCCTCTTTCTTTCTTTCTCTTTCTTTCTTTCTTTTTCTTTCTTTGTTTCTTTCTTCCTGTTTGTCTCTCTTCCTTCCTTCCTTCTTTCCTTCCTTCCTTTGTTTCTTTTTTCTTTGTTTGTTGTTTGTTTCTTTTCTCCTATCTTTCTTCTTTCTTTCTTTCTTTCTTTCTTTCTTTCTTTCTTTCTTTCATGCTCTCTTTCTCTCCCTCTGTCTTTCTTTCTTTCTTTCTTTCTTTCTTCCTGTTTGTCTGTCTTCCTTCCTTTTTTCTTTCTTTCCTTCCTTCCTTTCTTCCTTCCTTCTTTCCTTTGTTTCTTTTCTCTTTATTTGTTTTTTGTATCTTTTCTCCTCTCTTTCTTTTTTCTTTCATTCTTGCTTTCTTTCTTTCTTTTTTCTTTCGTTCTTTGTCTTTCTTACTGTCTCTCTGTAAGTCTGTCTTCCACCCTTCCTTCATTTTTTCCTTCTTCTTTCTTTTCGTTGTTTCTTTCATTGTTTCTTTCTTTCTCTCTTTCTTTCTTTCTTTCTTTCTTTCTTTCTTCCTGTCTTTCTATATGTCTGTCTTTCTACCTTTCTTCTTTCCTTCCCTCCTTTCTTTATTTCTTTCATTCCCTCTTTCTTTCTTTCTCTTTCTTTCTTTCTTTTTCTTTCTTTGTTTCTTTCTTCCTGTTTGTCTGTCTTCCTTCCTTCCTTCTTTCCTTCTTTCCTTTGTTTCTTTTTTCTTTGTTTGTTGTTTGTTTCTTTTCTCCTATCTTTCTTCTTTCTTTCTTTCTTTCTTTCTTTCTTTCTTTCTTTCATGCTCTCTTTCTCTCCCTCTGTCTTTCTTTCTTTCTTTCTTTCTTTCCTTCTTCCTGTTTGTCTGTCTTCCTTCCTTTTTTTTTTCTTTCCTTCCTTCCTTTCTTCCTTCCTTCTTTCCTTTGTTTCTTTTTTCTTTATTTGTTTTTTGTTTCTTTTCTCCTCTCTTTCTTTTTTCTTTCATTCTTGCTTTCTTTCTTTCTTTTTTCTTTCGTTCTTTGTCTTTCTTACTGTCTCTCTGTAAGTCTGTCTTCCACCCTTCCTTCATTTTTTCCTTCTTCTTTCTTTTCATTGTTTCTTTCATTGTTTCTTTCTTTCTCTCTCTCTTTCTTTCTTTCTTTCTTTCTTTCTTTCTTTCTTTCTTTCTTTCTTTCTTCCTGTCTTTCTATATGTCTGTCTTTCTACCTTTCTTCCTACCTTATTGTTTTCCTTCCTTCCATTTCTTTTTTCTTTCTTTCTTTCTTTCTATCTTTCTCTTTCTGTCTCTCTTTCTTTCTTTTTCATTCTATCTTCCTCCTTCCTTCTTCCTTTCTTTGTTTCTTTCTTCTTTCTTTCTTTGTTTCTTTCTTTGTTTTTTTCTTTCTTTCTTCTTGTCTGTCTATCTGTCTGTCTTTCTACCTTTCTTCTTTCCTTCCCTCCTTTCTTTATTTCTTTCATTCCCTCTTTCTTTCTTTCTTTCTCTTTCTTTCTTTCTTTCTTTCTTTCTTTCTTTCTTTCTTTCTTCTTTCTTTCTTTCTTCCTGTTTGTCTGTCTTCCTTCCTTCCTTCTTTCCTTCCTTCCTTTGTTTCTTTTTTCTTTGTTTTTTGTTTGTTTCTTTTCTCCTATCTTTCTTCTTTCTTTCTTTCTTTCTTTCTTTCTTTCTTTCTTTCTTTCTTTCTTTCTTTCTTTCTTTCTTTCTCTTTCTTCCTGTCTCTCTGTAAGTCTGTCTTCCTTCCTTCCATAATTTTTTCCTTCTTCATTCTTTTCTTGTTTCTTTCATTGTCTCTTTCTTTCTTTCTTCCTTTATTTCTATCTGTCTGTCTTTCTACCTTTCTTCCT
>NW_028227312.1:401500-406500 GCF_978045245.1 Mus caroli | reverse complement strand
ACCTTATTGTTTTCCTTCCTTCCATTTCTTTTTTCTTTCTTTCTTTCTTTCTATCTTTCTCTTTCTGTCTCTCTTTCTTTCTTTTTCATTCTATCTTCCTCCTTCCTTCTTCCTTTCTTTGTTTCTTTCTTCTTTCTTTCTTTGTTTCTTTCTTTGTTTTTTTCTTTCTTTCTTCTTGTCTGTCTATCTGTCTGTCTTTCTACCTTTCTTCTTTCCTTCCCTCCTTTCTTTATTTCTTTCATTCCCTCTTTCTTTCTTTCTTTCTCTTTCTTTCTTTCTTTCTTTCTTTCTTTCTTTCTTCTTTCTTTCTTTCTTCCTGTTTGTCTGTCTTCCTTCCTTCCTTCTTTCCTTCCTTCCTTTGTTTCTTTTTTCTTTGTTTTTTGTTTGTTTCTTTTCTCCTATCTTTCTTCTTTCTTTCTTTCTTTCTTTCTTTCTTTCTTTCTTTCTTTCTTTCTTTCTCTTTCTTCCTGTCTCTCTGTAAGTCTGTCTTCCTTCCTTCCATAATTTTTTCCTTCTTCATTCTTTTCTTGTTTCTTTCATTGTCTCTTTCTTTCTTTCTTCCTTTATTTCTATCTGTCTGTCTTTCTACCTTTCTTCCTCCATTCCTTCCTTCCTTCCTTTTCTTTTTTTCTTTCTTTCTTTCATTCTCACTTTCTTTCTATCTATCTCTTTCTTTCTCACTTTCTTTCTTTCTTTCTTTCTTTTTCATTCTATATTCCTCCTTTCTTTCTTTCTTTGTTTCTTCTTTCTTTTTTTGTTTCTTTCTTTCTTTCTTTCTTTCTTTCTTCCTGTCTGTCTGTCTGTCTTTCTAACTTTCTGCCTTCCTTCCCTCCTTTCTTTATTTCTTTCATTCCCTCTTTCTTTCTCTCTCTCTCTCTTTCTTTCTTTCTTTCTTTCTTTCTTTCTTTCTTTTTTTGTCTGTCTTCCTTCCTTCCTTTTTTTCTTCCTTCTTACCTTCCTTCCTTTCTTCCTTCCTTCCTTCCTTCCTTCCTTCCTTCCTTTGTTTCTTTTTTCTTTGTTTGTTGTTTGTTTCTTTTATCCTATCTTTCTTTTTTCTTTCTTTCTTTCTTTCTTTCTTTCTTTCTTTCTTTCTTTCTTTCTTTCTTTCTTTCTCTCTTTCTTTCTTTCTTTCTTTTTCTTTCTTCCTGTCTCTCTGTAAGTCTGTCTTACTTCCTTACATAATTTTTTCCTTCTTCCTTCTTTTCTTTGTTTCTTTCATTCTTTCTTTCTTTCTTTCTTTCTTTCTTTCTTTCTTTCTTTCCTTCTTTGTTTTTTGTTTGTTTGTTTGATTGTTTCTTTCATTCTTCTTTCTTTTCTTTCTTTCTATCTCTCTCTTTCTTTCTTTCTTTCTTTCTCTCTCTTTCTTTCTTTCTTTCCTTAATCCTGTTTTTCTGTCTTCCTTCCTTCCTTCTTTCCTTTTTTCCTTCCTTCCTTTATTTCTTTTTTCTTTATTTGCTGTTTGTTTCTTTTCTCCTCTCTTTCTTTTTTCTTTCATTCTTGCTTGCTTTCTTTCTTTTTTCTTTCTTTCTATCTCTTTCTTCCTGTCTCTCTGAAAGTCTGTCTTCCTTCCTTCATTTTTTCCTTCTTCCTTCTTTTCTTTGTTTCTTTCTTTGTTTCTTTCTTT
The DNA here is from genome assembly GCF_978045245.1 of Mus caroli. Classification (NCBI taxonomy): domain Eukaryota; kingdom Metazoa; phylum Chordata; class Mammalia; order Rodentia; family Muridae; genus Mus; species Mus caroli. The sequence goes on along the minus strand of NW_028227312.1, from coordinate 404,876 downwards.
GTTTCTTTCTTTCTTTCTTTCTTTCTTTCTTTCTTTCTTTCTTTCTTTCTTTCTTTCTTTCTTTCTTTCTTTCCTCTATCTTCCTTCCTTCCTTCCTTCCTCCCTTCTTTATTTCTTTTTTGTTTCTGTCTGTCTGTCTGTCTTTCTTTCTTTCTTTTTCTTTCTTTCTTTCTTTTTTCTTTCTTTCCTTCTTTCTTCCTCTCTTATTTTCTGTCTCTTTGAATGTCTGTCTTCCTTCTTTCTTTCCTTCCTTCTTTCCTTCTTTCCTTCATTCCATCCTTTCTTTCTGTCTTTCTTTCTTTCTTTTTTTCTATCACTCTGTCTGTTTCTCTGTTTGTCTCCTTCCTTCCTTTCTTTCTTTCTTTCTTTCATTCTTTCTTTCTTTCTATCTTTCTTTCTTTCTTTCTTTCTTTCATTCTCTCTTTCTTTCTTTCTCTCTTTCTTTCTTTTTCATTCTATTATCCTCCTTCCTTCTTTCTTTCTTTGTTTCTTTCTTCTTTCTTTCTTTGTTTCTTTCTTTCTTTCTTTCTTTCTTCCTGTGTGTCTATCTGTCTGTCTTTCTTCCTTCCTTCCTTTTTTTATTTCTTTCATTCCCTCTTTCTTTCTCTCTCTATTTTTTCTTTCTTTCTTTCTTTCTTTCTTTCTTTCTTTCTTCCTTTTTGTCTGTCTTCCTTCCTTCCTTCCTTCCTTCTTTCCTTCTTTCCTTCCTTCTTCCTTTCTTCCTTCCTTTCTTTGTTTCTTTTTTCTCTGTTTGTTGTTTGTTTCTTTTCTCCTATCTTTCTTCTTTCTTTCTTTCTTTCTTTCTTTCTTTCTTTCTTTCTTTCTTTCTCTTTCTTTTTGTCTCTCTGTCGTCCTTCCTTCCATAATTTTTCCTTCTTCCTTCTTTTCTTTGTTTCTTTCATTGTTTCTTTCTTTCATTCTTTCTTTGTTTTTTGTTTGTTTGATTGTTTCTTTCATTCTTCTTTATTTCTTCCTCTCTCTTTCTATATATCTTTCTTTCTTTCTTTTTTCTTCTTTTTTTTCTTTCTTTCCTCTATCTTCCTTCCTTCTTTCCTCCCTTCCTTTATTTCTTTTTTCTTTCTTTCTTTCTGTCTGTCTTTCTTTCTATCTTTCTTTCTTTCCTTCTTTCTTCCTCTCTCTCTTTCTGTGTCTTTGAATGTCTGTCTTCCTTCCTTCTTTACTTCTTTCCTTCTTTCCTTCTTTCTTCATTCCATCCTTTCTGTCTTTCTTTCTTTTTTTCTATCACTCTGTCTCTCTGTTTGTCTTTTTCCTTCCTTCCTTCCTTCCTTCCTTTCTTTCTTTCTTCTTTCTTTCTTTCTTTCTTTCTTTCTTTCTTTCTTTCTTTTTTCTTTCTTTCTTTCTTTCTTTCTTTTCTTTCTTTCTTTCTTTCTTTCATGCTCTCTTTCTCTCCCTCTGTCTTTCTTTCTTTCTTTCTTTCCTTCTTCCTGTTTGTCTGTCTTCCTTCCTTTTTTCTTTCTTTCCTTCCTTCCTTTCTTCCTTCCTTCTTTCCTTTGTTTCTTTTTTCTTTATTTGTTTTTTGTTTCTTTTCTCCTCTCTTTCTTTTTTCTTTCATTCTTGCTTTCTTTCTTTCTTTTTTCTTTCGTTCTTTGTCTTTCTTACTGTCTCTCTGTAAGTCTGTCTTCCACCCTTCCTTCATTTTTTCCTTCTTCTTTCTTTTCATTGTTTCTTTCATTGTTTCTTTCTTTCTCTCTTTCTTTCTTTCTTTCTTTCTTTCTTTCTTTCTTTCTTTCTTTCTTTCTTTCTTTCTTCTTTCTTCCTGTCTTTCTATATGTCTGTCTTTCTACCTTTCTTCCTACCTTATTGTTTTCCTTCCTTCCATTTCTTTTTTCTTTCTTTCTTTCTTTCTCTCTTTCTTTCTATCTTTCTCTTTCTGTCTCTCTTTCTTTCTTTTTCATTCTATCTTCCTCCTTCCTTCTTCCTTTCTTTGTTTCTTTCTTCTTTCTTTCTTTGTTTCTTTCTTTGTTTTTTTCTTTCTTTCTTCTTGTCTGTCTATCTGTCTGTCTTTCTACCTTTCTTCTTTCCTTCCCTCCTTTCTATATTTCTTTCATTCCCTCTTTCTTTCTTTCTCTTTCTTTCTTTCTTTTTCTTTCTTTCTTTCTTTCTTCCTGTTTGTCTGTCTTCCTTCCTTCCTTCTTTCCTTCCTTCCTTTGTTTCTTTTTTTCTTTGTTTGTTGTTTGTTTCTTTTCTCCTATCTTTCTTCTTTCTTTCTTTCTTTCTTTCTTTCTTTCTTTCTTTCTTTCTTTCTTTCTTTCTTTCTCTTTCTTCCTGTCTCTCTGTAAGTCTGTCTTCCTTCCTTCCATAATTTTTTCCTTCTTCATTCTTTTCTTGTTTCTTTCATTGTCTCTTTCTTTCTTTTTTCTTTCTTTCTTCCTGTATTTCTATCTGTCTGTCTTTCTACCTTTCTTCCTCCCTTCCTTCCTTCCTTCCTTTTCTTTTTTTCTTTCTTTCTTTCATTCTCTCTTTCTTTCTATCTATCTCTTTCTTTCTCACTTTCTTTCTTTCTTTCTTTCTTTTTCATTCTATATTCCTCCTTTCTTCTTTCTTTCTTTGTTTCTTTCTTCTTTCTTTCTTTGTTTCTTCTTTCTTTTTTTGTTTCTTTCTTTCTTTCTTCCTGTCTGTCTGTCTGTCTTTCTAACTTTCTGCCTTCCTTCCCTCCTTTCTTTATTTCTTTCATTCCCTCTTTCTTTCTCTCTCTCTCTCTTTCTTTCTTTCTTTCTTTCTTTTTTTGTCTGTCTTCCTTCCTTCCTTTTTTTCTTCCTTCTTACCTTCCTTCCTTCCTTCCTTCCTTCCTTCCTTCCTTCCCTTCCTTCCTTCCTTCCTTCCTTCCTTCCTTTGTTTCTTTTTTCTTTGTTTGTTGTTTGTTTCTTTTATCCTATCTTTCTTTTTTCTTTCTTTCTCTCTTTCTTTCTTTCTTTCTTTCTTTCTTTCTCTCTTTTCTTTCTTTCTTTTTCTTTCTTCCTGTCTCTCTGTAAGTCTGTCTTTCTTCCTTACGTAATTTTTCCTTCTTCCCTTCTTTTCTTTGTTTCTTTCATTCTTTCTTTCTTTCTTTTCTTTCTTTCTTTCTTTCTTTCCTTCTTTGTTTTTTGTTTGTTTGTTTGATTGTTTCTTTCATTCTTCTTTCTTTTCTTTCTTTCTATCTCTCTCTTTCTTTCTTTCTCTCTCTCTCTTTCTTTCTTTCTTTCTTTCCTTCATCCTGTTTTTCTGTCTTCCTTCCTTCCTTCTTTCCTTTTTTCCTTCCTTCCTTTGTTTCTTTTTTCTTTATTTGCTGTTTGTTTCTTTTCTCCTCTCTTTCTTTTTTCTTTCATTCTTGCTTGCTTTCTTTCTTTTTTCTTTCTTTCTATCTCTTTCTTCCTGT
>NW_028227312.1:397500-401400 GCF_978045245.1 Mus caroli | reverse complement strand
TAAGGGCCATTGTCTATAAAACCTAGACATAGGGATGAACAAGTAAGGGATTTTAAGATGGAGTCTAGTTTTGTCTATGGAGTGACACCCAGAATGGCCAAAGAAAGACAGCAAAAGCCATTCTCCAAAATTCAAAATAGAAAGAGAGAGAGAGAGAGAGAGAAGAGAGAGAGAGAGAGAGGGAGGGAGGGAGGGAGGAGGGAGGGACGGGAGGAAGGAAGGAAGGAAGGAAGGAAGGAAGGAAGGAAGGAAGGAAGGAAGGAAGCAGGCAGTCAGGCAGGCAAGCAAGAAAAGAAAGCAAGCAAGAAAGAGACAACAGAAAAAGAAAAAAGATTGGGGTTTCAGAGTTATTTTTAGCCTCTTTTGCGTTTTTTTTTTTTTTTAATTAATATTTTGGGGGTGTATTTTGTTTTTGAAAGGCTTTGAAGTGTGTTTAGAAGAATGTTTTGGAGAGTGTGGTTTTTTTTTTTTCTTTTTAGACTTCTAGTATATTTTTTTGTAGGTTTTCCTAGGTTTTAGAATTTAGTGAATTTTAGGACTTGGGGTTTTCTTTAGGCTTCAAGGATTTTTTTTTTAATATTTTAATATTTTAATGTTTTCTTTGGGATTGTGTGTGGCGTGTGTGTGGTGTGGTCTTGAATATTTATTTCAGTTTGATGGTTTTAATTTTGGAGGATCATAGTTTTAGCGAAGGAAATAGTGGTCCATGCCTATAAAATCTAGCCCTAGGGATAAACAGGTAGTGGATTTTTTTTAGTTGCCAGCTAGCATGGTCCTACAGAATAACTTCCAGGATAGTGAGGGATACACAGAAAAACTCACTTTCCAAAAGATTACAAATAAATCAATGAATAGAAACAGAGGGAGGAGAGAGAGAGAGAGAGAGACAGACAGACAGACAGACACACAGACACACAGACACACAGACACACAGACACACAGACACACAGAGAGAGAGACAGAGAGAGATAAAAGGGGAAAGGAAGGAAGAAAGAAAAAGAAGAGAGAGAGAGAAGAGAGGAGAAGGAGGGGAGTAAGGGGTGAGGGATGAAGGAAGGAACAAAGGACTAAGGAATGAAGGAAAGAAAAAGAATAAACGAAAGAAAAAATAATTGTGTTACTGGGTCATTTTTGGTCTCATGTGCACTTTTTTATTTTTTAGGGGTTTTATTTAAGATTTTGAAGTGTTTTTAAAGAATGTTTAGGAGCTTTTTTTGTTTTCAGATTTCTAGTGTATTTTTAATTTTTTTTTCTTTTTTTTTTTAATTTTTACTGTGTTTTGGACTTTTCAGGTTTCATTTAGACTTCAAAGATTTATTTATTTTAATATTTCATTGTTTTCTTTGTGTTATTTTTTTGTGGGTGTATTCTTGAATATTTATTTAAAAATTGAGGTTTTTTATTTTGGTGGTGCATAATTTTAAAGTTGGCAGGCAATGGCTGCCCCTTTCATATAAATGCTAGCCCTAAGGTGAACTGAAGGGGATTTTTTAGTTGGAAGCTAGCCTGGTCTTGAGATTGATCTCCCAGAGAGCCAGGGATAAACAGAGAAACCCAGTTTCAAAATTAAAAAATAAAGAAAATGAAAGAGATAGAGGAGAGGAAAGAGAGAGAGATACATCGAGAGAGAGTGAGAGAGGAGAGAAGAAAAAAAAAAAAAGGAGGGAAGGAAGGAAGGAATAAGGAAAGGAGGAAGGAAGGAAGGAAGAAAGAAAAAAGAAAGAAAGAGAGAAAGAAAAAGAGAGAGAGAGAAGAGAAAGAAAGAAAGAAAGAAAGAAAGAAAGAAAGAAAGAAAGAAAGAAAGAAAGAAAAGAAAGAAAGAAAGAAAGAAAGAAAGAAAGAAATTACTTTATGGACATTTTGGACTAATTGTGTTTTTTGTTTGTTGTGTTTTGTTTTCTTTTGTTTTGTTTTTGTTTTTGTTTTTACATGTTATTGTTTTTTATAACGGTTTTGTAGGGTTTGTTGAAGCTTTTAGACTTTTTTGTTTGTTTTTTTTTTCAATATTTTAGTTCTAGTTTTTTAGGATTTTTTTTTTTTAAAGATTCTAGGGTGTTTTAATGTTTTGGTTTTTTTAATTTTTTTTTATAGTTTTATCTTTCACTTTTTTTAGGTTTATTTGTTTGCCTTTGTCTGTGTGTATCGATGTCTGTGTGTGTGTATTTAGAGGCTTTTTTTTTTTAATTTAATATTTTACTTTCAAAGTTTAAGTATTTTAGGAATGGCAGGAAGGGGTGGCCCTTGCCTTTATCTCAGTAATGGGGAGTCAGAGGTATTAGATTTCTGAGTTCCAGCCATCATGGTATATAAATTGGGTTCCAGTACAGAGAGAGAAACACAGAGAAACCCAATCTCCAAAAAGTCAAAAAAAGAAAAAAACAGAAAAACCAACTAACCAAACAAAAAAAAACAAAACAAAAAAAAATCAATTTTTGAGTCAGTTTTGAGTTCTTGTATATTTTCAGATTTTTAGAATTTTAGTGTTTTTCTTAAGGGTTTTAAGAAGAGTGTTTTAGAGGTGTTTTCGTTTTCAGTATTTTTGTGTATTTGAAGTGTTCATTTCTGTTTTTTCTTTTTGGGTTTTGTTGTTGTTTGTATTTTTGTTTGTTTTTTGTATTTTTTTTTTAAAGGATACTCGGTTTTTTAAGGTTTTAGATTTCTTTTTTTTTTAGGCTTTAAATTTTCTTTATTTTTTTTTTTTCATTGTGTGTTAGGATTTTTTTTTTGGGGGGGTTATTTTTTTTTAGTTTTGTGTGTTTGTTTGTGTTTGTGTGTGTTTGTGAGACAGAGTTTCCCTATATAGACCTAGCTGTCCTGGAATTCACTCTGTAGACCAGGCTGGCCTCGAAATCAGAAATCTGCCTGCCTCTGCCTCCCAGTTGCTGGAATCGAAGGCGTGTGCCACCAAACCTGGCATTTTTGTGTCTTCATGTGTATGTGTGTGTGTGTATGTGCGTGATGTGTGAGTTTGATTTTTTTTTTTTTAATAAATGTTAAGGTTTTATATTTGGAGTTTACGAGTTTTACTGTTGCCAGGAAGTGGTGAACCTTGCCTTAAATATCAGCAATTGTGTGGTGGAGGTAGTCACTTTTTGAGTTCGAGGCCAGCCTAGTCTACAGAGGAAGATCCAGGACAGACAGAGATACACAGAGAAATCAATCTCCAAAAAAAAATCAAAAAGAAAGAAAGAAAGAAAGAAAAGAAAGAAAGAAAGAAAGAAAGAAAGAAAGAAGAGAGAGAGAGAGAGACAGGAGAGAGAGGAGAGAGAGAGAGAGAGAGAGAGAGAGAGAGAAGGAAAGAAATTAATAAGGAAAGAGAGAAGGAAAAATGAAGGAATATAATAAAGAAAGAATGTAAAGGGTTTTTTGGCTTTGATTGCTGCTTTTTTTTTTAGAATTTTAGCTTTTTTTCTTTTTTATGGTTTAGAGTTTTTTGTGGGTGTTTTTTTTTTTTTTTTTTTTTTTAGTCTACCAGTGTTCTTTTAGTGTTTTTTTTTTTTTTTCGAGTTTTTTAAAGAATTATAGTGTGTTTTTGTGATATGGGGTTTTATTTAGGACCAGTTTTTTTTTTTTTAATTATTATTACCTTTTTAATGTTTTCTTAGGATTTTAATTTTAATTTTTTATTTTACATGTGTGTGTGCTTGTCTGTGTGTGTGCGTTCCTGATATTTATTAAAATTTTCGGTGTTTTAATTTTGGTTTTCCATAGTTTTACAGATGCCAGGTCATGATGGCCCATGACGTTAATGCAGCACTTGGGAGGAAGGGGTAGGATATATTTTACGTTGTAGGCCAGGGTGTTCTAAGTGTGCCTTCCAGGACAATCAGAGATATACAGAGATACCCAGGCTCCCAAAACTGAAAACAGAAAAAAGAAACAAAGAGAGAGAGAGAGAGA
>NW_028227312.1:297500-395000 GCF_978045245.1 Mus caroli | reverse complement strand
TTAGCCTCTTGTGCTTTTTTTTTTTTTTTTGAATTTAAGTTTTTAGAAGAGAGCTTTAAATATTTTTGGTTGTTGGTTGTTTGTTCATTTTACACTTCCAACGTATTTTTAGTGTTATTTTGTTTTTTTTTTTTTTGTTTTTTTTTTTTTTTTTTTTTACGAATTGTAGCTTATGTCAGGGTTTATGGGTTGTATTTAGGCTTCATGGATTTTTTTTTTTCAATTTACTTATTACTTTTTGCTTGTTTGTTTGTTTGTTGTTTTCTTGAATATTTATTCATATTTGAGGGTTTGAATTTTGGTGTTTCATAGATTTAAGATTGATAGTCAATGTTGCCCTTGCCTTTAATCCATCCTGTCTACAGAATGAGGTGTAGGACAGCTAGAGAGAGAAAGAGAACCACAATCCCAAAATCTTATTAAAAAAAAAAAAGAAAGAAAGGAAGAAAGAAAGAAGAAAGAAAGAAAGAAAGAAAGAAAGAGAAGAAAGAAAGAAAGAAAATGAAGGAAGGAAGGAAGGAAGGAAAAGAAAGAAAAAAGAAAAAAAGAAAGAAAGAAAGAAAGAAAGAAAGAAAGAAAGAAAGAAAGAAAGAAAGAAAATGAAGGAAGGAAGGAAGGAAGGAAGGAAAGAAAGAAAAAGAAAGAAAGAAAGAAAGAAAGAAAGAAAGAAAGAAAGAAAGAAAGAAAGAAAGAAAGAAAGAAAGAAAATGAAGAAAGAATGTTAAGAGTTTTAGTAACATTTTTTGGCTTGTTGTGTTTTTTTTTTTTTTTTTTTTAATTTTAGTGATTTTTTTTTCCCAGGGATTGTAGAATTTTAGAGGTGTATGTTATTTATTATTTTGTTTTCAGGCTTCTGGTTGTATATTTTATTTCTTTTTTCTTTCTTGTTTTGAAAAGGATTTTAGTGTGATTGACCGTTTTTTGGGTTTTTTTTTAAGTCTTTGGGGTTTTATTAGTAGTATTTTAATGTTGTTTGGATTTCTTGGGTGGTGTGTGTTCTTGAATAATTATTTAAATTTTTTTTTCTTATGTTTGGTTTTCATAGTTTCACTATTGCGAGGTCATTGTGGTCCATGTCTTTCTCACATACTTGGGCTGAAGAGACAGGAAATATTTGAGTTCGAGGCCAGCCTGTTGTACAGAGTGCTATCCAGGAGGTCCAGACATACATAGAGAAACCAAGTTTCCCAAATCTCAAGAGAAAAAAAGAAAGAAAGAAAAAAGAAAGAGAGAGAGAGAGAGAGAGAGAGAGAGAGAGAGAGAGAGAGAATGAAGGAGGAGGAAGGAAGGAAGGAAGGAAGGAAGAAAGAAAGAAAGAAAGAAAGAAAGAAAGAAGAAAGAAAGAAAGAAAGAAAGAAAGAAAGAAAGAACGAACGAAAGGAAGAAAGGAAGAAAGAAAGAAAGGAAGAAAAAGTAAGAATAAAATGAGGACAAAATGTAAAGAGTTTTAGGGACATTTACAGTTTCTTGTGTATTTTTATTTTTAAAGTTTTATTTATTTTTTTTTTTTTAGGAATTGTAGAGTTTTTAGTAGAGTGTCTTAGAGGTGCTTGTTATTTATTATTTTGTTTTCATGCTTCTGTTGTATATATATACATTTTTTCTTCCTTCTGGTTTTGTAATTTATTTAAAATTTTGGTTTCTTCATTATAGTTTTCAGTTTCACTGTTGCCAGATCATTGTGGTCCATTTCTTTAACCCACAATTGGGCAGAAAATATAGGAAATATATGAGTTCAAAGGGCAACTGTTTTACAGAAGGACTTTCTGTAGATCTTGAGATACACAGAAACCCAGTCTCTCAAAAAAAAAAATAAATAAAAAAAAGCAAGGATAGCAATAGAAGAAAGAAAGAAAGAAAGAATGAAGAAAGAAAGAGATGAAAGAAAGAAAGAAAATAAAAAAAGAAAGAAAGAAGAAAAGAAAGAAAGAGAGAGAGAGAGAGACAGAGAGAGAGAGAGGAATGAAATAAAAAGGAAAAAAAAAAGGAAAGAAAGAAAGTAGGTTTGGACTTTAGGGCCATTTTTGACTTTTAGAATTTTATGTTCATTGTGTGTGTGTGTGTGTGTGTGTGTTGTGTGTGTGTGTGTGTGTGTGTGTGTGTGTAGGGACTTAATAGAGACTCTTAGAATTTGTTGTTTGTTTTATGCTTCCAATATATTTTAGGTTTTTTTTTCTTTTTTTTTTTTCTTTTTTTTAAGGAATTTTAGTTTATCTCAGAGTCTTGGGGTTTTATTTAGGCTTCAGGGATTTTTAATTTTTTATTTTTATTTAAATGTTCTTGTTAGGTTTTGGTTTTTTGTTGTTTGTTTGTTTGTTTGTTGTTGTTGTTCTTGAATATATATTTATATTTGAAGGTTTTAATTTGGTGTTTCATAGTTTAAATTTGTCAGGCAATTAAGGCTCATGCTTTAACCCCAGCATTTGCTTGGTTACTTGACTGCTTGTTTTGTTAGATGGTTGTTGCTTGCTTGCTTGCTACCATTGCTACCTTTCTTCCTTCCATGCTTCCTTCCTTCCTTTCTTTTCTTCTCTCTCTCTCTTTCTCTTTCTTTCTTTCTTCTCTCTCTCTCTCTCTCTCTCTCTCTCTCTCTCTCCTCTCTCTCTCTCTCTCTCTCCCTCCCTCCCTCCCTCCTCCCTCCCTCCCTCCCTCCCTCCCTCCCTCCCTCCCTCCTCCCTCCCTCCCTTCTTTCTTTCTTTCTTTCTTTCTTTCTTTCTTTCTTTCTTTCTTTCTTTCTTTCTTTCTTTCTTTTTCCCTTCCTTCTTTTTTCCTTACTCCATAGACCAGTCTAGCCATCCAACTCAAAAATCCCCTACTCATTCATCCCTGTGCTAGGTTTATAGGCAATAGCCCTCAATGCCTGGCAACGATAAAACCATGAAAAACCAAAATTAAACCCCAAAAATTTTAAATAAATATTCAACAACACACACACACACAAAATCCCAATGTGCATTTAAATAAATAAATAAATAAATAAATAAATAAATAAATAAATAAATAATAAATTCCTGAAGCGTGAATAAAACCCCCAAATCTTACAACACAGTAAATTTTTTTAAATAACTAGGAAAAACACAAACATACACTAGACATCTGAAAACAAAGAACTCTCGAAAGCACTCTTCTAAAAATCCAGGAATTGAAATGAAGTTAAAATCTTTCTTTCTTTTTCGTTCTTTTGTACTTTTGTTCTTTCTTTCTTTCTTCCTTCCTTCCTTACTTTCTCCTTCTTTCCTTCCTTTTCAATCTATCTTATATCTTTCTTTCTTTCTTCTTTCTTTCTTTCGTTCTTTCTTCTTTCTTTCTTTCTTTCTTTCTTTCTTTCTTTCATTCTTTCTTTCTTTCGTTCTTTCTTTCGTTCTTTCTTTATTCCTTCTTTCCTTCCTTCCTTCCTTCCTTCTTTCCTCCATTTTCCTTCTTCTTTCTTTCTTTCTTTCTTTTTACTCTCTCTTTCTTTATTTTTCTATATTTTTGAATTTTTGGAAACTGGAATTCTCTGTGGATCCCTGGCTCTCTGGGACATCACTCTCTACACCAGGCTAGTCTCCAACTAAAAAATCACCTATCTGTTTATCCTTAAGGCTAGCATTTGTATTCAAAGGCCTAGCCATTGATGGCCAACTCTAAAATTATGCACCACCAAAATAAAAACCCTCGATTTTTAAATAAATATTCAAAAATACACTCACAAAAAAAAGAACACAAAGAAAGCAATGAAATAATAAAATAAATAAATCCTTGAAGACTAAAGAAAACCCCAAAAGAACAAACCAAAAAAAAAAAAGACTAAAAAAAACTATGAAAAATACAGTAGAAATCTGAAAACAAAAGAACTCTCTGAAACAATCTTCAAAAAACACCTCAAAATCTTAAATAAAACCCATAAAAATAAAAAAGTGCACAAGAGGCCAACAATGACCCTGTAACACAATACTTTTTTTTCTTCCTTTTTTCTTTTTTCTTTCCTTCATTGTTCGTTCCTTTGTTCCTTCCTTCCTTCCTCCCTTCCCCTTCCTCCATCCTTCTCTCTCTCGTTCTCCCTCTCTCTCTTTTCTTTCTTCTCTTCCTCCCCCCCCTCTCTCTCTATCTCTGTTTCTTTCAATTTTATATTTTTGATTTTTTGGAGAGTGGGTATCCCTATCTGTCCTGGAAGTCATTCTGTAGACCATACTACCCGACAACTCTAAAATCCCCTACCTGTGTATCCCTAGGGCTAGATTTTATAGGCAAGGGCCACCATTTCCTGCAACACTAAAAATATGACCAACCAAAAATTAAAACCCTGCAGTTTGAAAAAAGTATTCAAGAACACACACACACACAAACACACAAACAAAATCCCAAAGAAAACATTAAGATATTTTAAAAAAATCTTGAAGCCTTAATAAAATCCCCAAAACCTAAAACAAACTAAAATTCTAAAAAACCTAGAAAAACAACTAAAAATATCAATAGAAGTCTGAAAACAAAAAGCTCTCCAAAACATTCTTCTAAAAACACTTCAAAGCCTTAAAAGAAAAACTAAATCCCCCCTCAATAAATATTCCCCCCCAAAAAATACATAAAAGGCTAAAAATGACCCTGAAACACAATTTTTTTTCTCCTTCTCTTTCATAGTTGCTTGCTTTACTTGCTTTCCTGCCAGTTCGCCTGACTGCCTACCTGCCTGCCTCCTTCTTCCTTCCTTCCTTCCTTCCTTCCTTCCTTCCTTCCTTCCTTCCTTCCTCCTTCCTTCCTTCCTTTCTTTCTTTCTTTCTTTCTTTCTTTCTTTCTTTCTTTCTTTCTTCTTTCTTTCCTTCCCTCGTTCCTTACCTTCCTTCCTTCCTTTCTTCCTTCCTTCCTTCTTTACTTCCTTGCTTCCTTCTTCCTATCTTCTTTCTTTTGTTTTCTTTCTCTCTCTCTGCCTGCCTTCCTTCCTCCCTTCCTTCCTTTCTTTCTGTCTTCTTTCTTTCTTTCTTTCTCTCTTTCTTTCTTTCTTTCTTTCTTTCTTTCTTTCTTTCTTTCTTTTTTCTTTCTTTCTTTTTCTCTCTCTCTTTCTTTTTTATATTTTTTCAATTTTTGGTAACTGGGTTTCTCTGTTTATCCGTCTCTCTGGTAAATCACTCTTTAGACAGGCTAGTCTCCAACTAAAAAATTTCCCTACCTGTTCATCCTTGGGGCTAACATTCGTATGCAAGTGTCCGCCATTGCCTGCCAACTCTAAAATTATGCACCACCTAAATAAAAACCCTCGATTTTTAAATAAACATTCTTCTAAAAACACTTTAAAGCCTTAAAAAAAAATCCCCAGTCCCTAGTTTCTGCTCACCAGCAAGAACACACTCGGACAACAGGATTCTTCTGCAGTAAAAGCTTTATTGCTTCATTAGGAGGAAGACCCCTGAACCCTGGAACACGGCAAATGGCACTGCTTATATACACCTTGCTTGGCATGTCAACACCTGATTTGTTGCTTGCCCATCGCCTCATTGCTATGCCCTGCGATGGGCAGTGACTTGGCACGAATTCACTCTTGCACCGGGGCACATTACTTGTTTACCAGTTACGCACAGCAGAAGCCGGCACCATCTTATAATGGCGATTGCTCAAGGCTCTATACATCTCCCCTTTTTGTTTTATTAAAGCAAAATTTTCTTTTACTAAAGCAATGGTCGTCTAGGCCTGAGTTGTTGATCTTCATGTTTGCTGTGGCTCCTTGTTTAGGTCATTCCTCTAATGCTAAGGCCTTACCCGTCATAGGGAAACCTTATTGCCACCAGGCCCCATATCTTAGGTTTGGTCCACACACAAGGAAGATTGCCCATCTCTGGATACCACAGTACTTATGCTATTGTTAGAATTGGCCTAGGGTGAACTCTAAATCAGAGGCTAGCCAAAGCAAAATGTAATGAGGAAGAAGGATCCAAGACCACCCTTCCACGTGCAATGAGGAGACCTCAGCGATGTGCAAGGATGATCATGATGTTCCTAAACTTATCACCACAACATTAATTATTTCAACATAGATAGCCAGATTTCAGAGAGGCCCCTTGTTCAATGGCCACAAATATTGAGCAATGACGACCTTGTCACAACTTTTTTGGGCTCTGAGCTTGTAAACCAACCAGAGCATGAGCACAAGCCCACAGCAGATGGAAGCACCAAATAAAACTATCCCCACCCATTTCTTGGAATAAGAAAATGCAGATGAAATGCAGGAGGAGAGGCCCTCTGTCAGTGAGAGGTCCATTTACCTCGAGTTGATCCTTAGAACTGCTACTGCCTCAAGAGTCTCATCGAATCCTTCTTACTAATTTCCGGCAAGATAAAGGAAAGCTGTCTAGACAGATTAGCTGCACAAGTAAAATTTTCTTATTGAACATTGGTAATGCACAGAGTGCCCATTTTTCTTTCACAACCCACCTGGGCCAACTGGTATAGGACACCTATCTATTCCTCAACCAGATCAAGGCGCTGATTCAAAATCATCAGCCCTCTCTTTAACTGAGCACTAGCAGAAGTTTGGACATTGATAGCATCAGTCAATTCGAATGAAAGCTGATTTAATTTTGTGCCTGTTTGGACCGTACAAGCCATAGCGAATCCTGCAGCTCTAGCAGCATCTGCACTGGCTGAAATTGCTATGATCACGACAGCAGTAATGCTAAAAATCTCTTTTTTGTCGAAACAGGGATAAGGTAGAGGGTGTTTCCACCAGAACAAGTATCCAACGTGGGATCCGGGCCACTATGGTGCGGGGGTCCTTTGTTGCATCCCAACATTGAGAAATCCAACAGGAATCATTTACACAGTTTTCAAATGAATCATTAGATAAAATAAATAGAAAGGGAGGATAGACACATATTGGAGTTGATATATAGCTGGTTTGATTAATCTGTGTTTTATTTAAACTAGAGATCACTTCAGTATGATTTACTTATCTCGTTGGTTGTCCATCTACCTCAATCCTGGTATAATTGGAGACACCAGTGTAAATGGCCGTTCCTTTGGCACCTACTTTTAAGAAAACAAGGGGATTAATATCTGTACAGCTTCCATTTATCCCAATAAAGTAGCCATTTATGGAAAGGGCTCATTCTGCGGTCCTGCAAGAAGAGGCCCATTCTCATTACAAACTCTTCTTCAGTCCCAAACAACATAATGGGGGAGAAGGTAAATATTTGTGCTCATCAATCCATCTGGCTACAGAAGACTGACATGGCGGTAACTCCCCTACATCCTCTCCACCACAATGGGGAGCAATCCTGGGTTGACAAGGATGATCCATCTCATTCCAATTGGGAGACAGGAATGTCTCTTTAGCCAGACTGACGATTGCCACCAAAACCATGTAACGTGAATAATACTATTATTTCCTTTTCCTCGGGTTTGGGTTAGATTTACAGTTCCACTATCCTTAAATGATCCTAACATATGGATACTGAGCTGAATACAGTCCCCCTTTTGTGTTAATTGAAAACATAGAGAACCCTGTTTTGGAGGGAGCGATTTTCTCCTAACTGGACCTGCAAAGGGACAAATGGCAAATATGGTAAATCCAGTTTTTTTTATTGGTAGTAAAGAATTTTGGAAAAACGATAGCATCATGGTGAACTGGCATTGGTTTAGGGAAAGCTGAAAGATTGGCCCATCTCTGTTGCCCTTCATACTAGGAACCTGAGACAAGTTTAGCATTGTCAGAATCTGAAGCAGTCTTAGGGAGGTCAGCATCTTCCACACCATCCTTGATTATTATCTTGCGGGTGAGTCGTTTCGGCTGCCAAAAGGTGGTGTCTTCACTCTGTAGAAAAAGACAGACAGCTCCCTGGATCTTATTAAAATAGGATCCGGACCTTTCCACAGACCAGATAAGACATCTTTCCATTTCACCATTTCTTTTGGTCTGAGCTATTTCGATCAGCTGCACAGCGACCTTGCTCGTCAAGATTCAAAAATTTAAGTGTGAAGAGAGCAATGGAGACAGCTACTCTTGGCACTGAGGGCAGTCTCACCAACTCCCCCTTTTTGTTTTATTAAATAAGACTTGAGTGTATGGTGGGCACATTCCACAATGCCTTGTCCTTGAGGATTATAAGGAAGGCATGTCAGGTGAGTGACATCCATTTGATGACAAAATTGCTGAAATTTAGTAAAGGTATATGCTGGCCCATGATCAGTTTTAATGATTGTGGGCTTGCCCCAAGCACTTCAAGCTTCTAAACAGTGCTGTATAACATGAGAGGCTTTCTTACCTGTTAAAGGTGTAGCAAATATAACACCAGAGCAGATGTCAATGGAAACTTGTATATATTGATTTCTTCCAAAGGAGGAAATACGAGTGACATCCCTTTGCCAGACCTGTAATGGTCTGATGTCTCGGGGGGTTACCCCTACATGAGGAGTAGGCAGAAATTGACAACAGTTTTGACATTGGGTGACATGTCACAAGCTTCTTTCCTGGGCAAAATGAAATGGCGGCGCAAAGTTTCAGCCCTTATGTGGAAGCATTTATGAAACTCCCTTGCAGCCTTTGCCTGTGAGGACAGGGCAGCAGCCATGATTCTAGTGACTTTGTCTGCCAAGTCATTTCCATGAGACATGGGGCCAGGAAGGCCAGAATGAGCCCTGATATGAGTAATATAAACAAGATGTCTTATATGTAACAGGGCAGACTGAATTTGCTGAAAAATGTGAGCAAGCTTCCTAGAGGGTCTAATTAAACCAGCAACTTCAAGTGTATTAACTGCATTAACCACAGATAAGGAATCAGATACAATATTGAGCGGTCCCCGTAAAATTTTAAGTACCTCCAGTACCACTATACCCTCTACAACCTGGGGTGATGTCTCATTATATTGTTTGGATGTTCCTTGGCCATTTACTACATAAGCACCTCTGCCAGATTTGGATCTATCTGTATACACCAGCACACAATCCGCAAGCGGGTGTTTGGCTCTCATTACTGGAAACACTATGGCTTTGCTTAAGGCAAACTGTAAGATTGGATGTTTTGGATAATGATTATCAATTTGTCCTGAATAAGAGGCAACCGAGACTGCCCAATCATTAGTTGTTGCTGCCAGGGTTTGAACTTGAATAGAGGTATAAGACACAAATAGCATATGAGGTTCTTTCCCAAACTGAGTAATAGCTGCTTTTATCCCCTGAAGTGCAAGTTGAGCAGCTGCATTAGGATACCATTAAATGATTTTTGCAGGGGAAGCATTAGGGTGGACCCATATTAAGGGTCCATTTTGCCAAAAGACTGCTGTTGGTAACTGTGCGGTTTTTAATATGCAAAATTCAAATTACTTCAACTAGTCAATGTGTAGTAATTGAGCATCTGGTAAGGCCTTTTCTACAGTTTGTAAAGCTTGAAATGCTGCTGGGTTAAGTGCTCTGTGGGAGGAGATGTGGGTATCTCCCTCTAATATATCAAATAAGGGCTTTAATTCCGCTAATGGAATTTTCAAAAATGGTCTCAGCCAATTAATATCTCCCAGCAATTTTTGCAAATCATTCAAGGTATGTAGTTAACCTTTGTGAATCTCTAATTTTTGAGGAACAATTTTGTCAGGATAAATGAGTGACCCTATGAAGGTTCCCATTCAAGCAACTTGTACCTTTTCGGTGGACACCTGCAATCCCCATTGCACTAATGTTTAATATTAATATAGGGTATGTATCTTGCAATAACTGTGAATTTTTATGGCAAATCAAAATGTCATCCATGTAAAGTATCCAAAGTAATGAAGGAAAATGATCTCTAACTGACTTAAGTGCCAAATGCACATACATTTGACACATTGTGGGGCTATTCACCATCCCCTGAGGTATGACCTTCTATTGGTATCTTTGATCAGGCTCTAAATGATTAATGGATAGATGTTAAATGCAAATCATTGTCTATCTTGAAGGTATAAAGGTATAGAGAAAAAAGCAATCTTTTATATCTATAATTTCCCAATTCTTGGGTAGGGCGGAAAGCCATGGTAGCCCTCAGTTAACCAAACCAAACAGGCGCATCTGTGCATTAATTGCTCTAAGATCATGTAATAAGTGCCATTTGCCAGATTTTATCTTAATTCCAAAGTACGTGTATTACAGTGTGAGGTAGAGGGCTCTAAATGACCCACGCATAGCTGTTCAGAGATCAGTTTTGCGGCTGCTTCTAATTTTTCAGAGGTGAGAGGCCCTTGAAGAACCCATACTGCTTCCTCTGTAAGCCATGGTATGGGCATGGAACCCTCAACGGCCCCTAGGAAAAACACAAACCTTGTCTCCCATTATTACCTTCTTGAAGGAGAGGTTCAACTCTAACCTGCTCTCCTTTCCCTAATCCTCTTCCTTCTTTATAGCCCATTTTCTTCATCATTTGAACACCTTTTAGCGAGTATTCATTAGTCAAGGTCATTCCCATTGCCTGTAAAATATCTCTCCCCCAGAGAAAAACTGGGAGTGGTAAGACATAAGGAGTGAATCGTCCCATTTGACCTTCAGGTGCTTGCCAACTCAAAGAATGAGAGCTAATAGTGGCGCAGGACTGATAGCCTAACTCTTGTAAAGAATGTGATGAATGAGTAACAGGCCTGGCTTATGGCAACCAGTGCTAAGAGATGATACTTTTATCTGCTCCTGTATCTAAAATCCCTTTAAATTGTTTCCCTTCTATAACTCATTCTAAGGATGGCCTGGAGTCAAGAGTCATTATTAAGTAAGCAGAATCATTTCCAGTAGAGCCAATCCCTCTGGCAGCTCGAGGGACACCAGAGGAGGGAAAATAACCATGTAGGCTTGGCAAAATTATTAGCTGAGCTATTCTATCCTCTTGTGAAATAGAAAAGACACCCTGATGGCAGGAACAGAGAACTTGAAGTTTCCCTTCATAATCTGGATTTACAACTCCATGGTGAAAATTAAGACCTTGAAAAATAAGGGAAGGCCGGCCCAGTATTAGGCCGATACTTTCTGGAGGCAGAGGTCCTTTGTATTCAGGAGGAATGGGCTACACTCCTATTTGGGGCACCAGCATGAATGGGTGGTGGCACAGAGGTCCAATCCTGCTGAGCCTTCTGTTGCCCTGCAGACTGTGGGGTCTACCTGTTGCCTGCCAGGGTCCCATATGTTTTGGGGCCCTGAGACCTGGGGCCCTGATACCCATTTTTTGGAATGCCCTCATTCTCTACTGCTTGTGGAAGTCCTGGCTGCAGGGTCTTGCCTCGAATGACCTTGACTGAGTGACAATCTCTGGCCCAATTATATCTTTTCCCACACTTAGTACACAAACCTAGCGCTCTCCTTTGGACAAGGGTGCTGCAGTTCTTTTGCAAGTGACCTGGTTTACCAAAATTATAGCAGAGTTTGAGCTCAGCCATGTCAGGGCACTTCTGCCCTTGTAGAATGGTGGCTGCCAAACCTGCATTACTGAGTGGCCCTCCAAGCTCATGACAAACCTCTAACCAGTCCTGCAATCCTCTGCTCTTTCTGCATGTAATAGCTGCCCTGTATTCCTGCGTAGCCTGTTCATAGACCAACTGTTCAATTGAAGGCATAGCTGCCTCTGGGTCTCCAAAGTTTCTCCCTGCTGCTACTGTCATTCGAGCCACAAAGTCTGAGAATGACTCCTGGGCGCCCTGAATTATCTTTGTCAAATGTCTGCTTACCTCTCCCTTCCTAGAGAGTGCCGTCCATGCATTAATGGTGGCAGCTGAGATCTGGGAATACACTTCCCATTTTCTCTGAACTGCTAACCTCTCTCCCTGCTCTGTCTCTGATAGACTGTCCTGAACCTGCTCCAGGACCCTCTGCCCGGCCTTAACCATTTGCTGACATTCCTTGTCTTTTAAGCACGATCTTACCAACTTCCACAACGGCATGGTCCCTGCTTTCAGTTTGCTGTTCTGTTGTTCCCTAACTAGATCTCCTTTCATTTTCACCCAGGAGGCGATAGTTAAGGACCCTGAGCATGCATACCACGGTGCTATGTGATCTATCTCTTTAACAAAGCCCTCTATGGTCTTAGTGACGATCTTCAGGCCACACTCTCTCAAGACCGACCTTAAAGCGGTCACCATGGAGTGGGAGGTTGCCATACTGTCTTTTTATCTAACTGTGCCTGACTGCAACTAAGAACCAGTCAGCAATTCCACCGGTGAAAGCAAAACGCACTAAAAGAAAAAGAACAAGCCCTGTGAAAACAATCATAAAGGCCTCTAATGCCAGAGAAAGTTCAAGACCGAACATTCCTTACAGAGTTTACCTCAACCTGCAGTTCTGAATCCGCCCAGTGAACGGAGGGTCCCCTCAATGCCTGGCGATGGTATGGCTTTCCCGGGTTTCAGCACCAAGTGTCCCTAGCTTGTGCCTCACCAGCAAGAACACACTCAGTCAACCAGTTTCCTCTGCAGCAAAGCTTTATTGCTTCATCAGGAGGAAGACCCTGAACCCCGGCAAATGGTGCTGCTTATATACACCTTGGCATGGCATGTCAACACCTGATTTGTTCCTTGCCCATAGCCTCATTGCTATGCCCTGGGATGGGCAGTGACTTGGCACAAATTCACTCCTGCACCGGGGCACATTACTTGTTTACCAGTTAGGCACAGCAGAAGTAGGCGCCAACTTGTAATGGTGATTGCTCACGGCACTTCACATCTCCCTCCAAAAAAAAATTAATCACACCCCCCAAAAAATGTACAATAGGCTAAAAATGACCCTGAAACACAATTATATTTTTCGCTGTTTCACTCTTTCTTTCTTGCTTGCTTTGCTTGCTTGCCTGACTGCCTGCTTGCTTGCTTGCTTCCTTGCTTCCTTCCTTCTTTCTTCCTTCCTTCCTTCCTTCCATCCTTCCTTCCTTCCTTCTTTCTTTCTTTCTTTCTTTCTTTCTTTCTTTCTTTCTTTTTTTCATTCTAGAATTTTGGAGACTGGCTTTCTCTGTCTTTCTCTGGCCATCCTGTGTGTCACTCCATAGACCAGACTAGCCTCCAAGTTCAAATTCCCTTACCAGTTCATCCCTAGGGCTAGATTTTATAGGCAATAGCCATAATTGCCTGGCAACAATAAAACCAAGAAAAACAAAAATTAAACCCCACAAGTTTTAAATAAATATTCAAGAACACACACACACAAACAAAATCTTAATGTGCATTAAAATACAAAAAAGAAAATTAATAATAAATGAAAAATATATTCCTGAAGCGTAAATAAAACCACCAAAACTTAAAACACAGTAAAATTGTTTAAATAACTAGAAAAAAAAAACCAAAAATACAGTAGACAACTGCCATCAACTCGAAAGCACTCTTCAAAAAATCCAGAAATCCAGATGAACTTAAAACTCTCTCCTTTCTTTTTCTTTCTTTCTTTCTTTCTCTCTCTTTCTTTCTTTCTTTCTTTCTTTCTTTCTTTCTTTCTTTCTTTCTTTCTTTCTTTCTTTCTTCCTTCCTTCCTTCCTTCCTTCCTTCCTTCCTTCCTTCCTTCCTTCCTGTCTATCTGTCTGTCTGTCTGTCTGTCTGTCTGTCTTTCTGTCTTTCTGTCTGTCTTTCTTTCTTTCCTTCCCTCGTTCCTTACCTTCCTTTCTTCCTTCCTTCTTTCCTTCATTTTTCCATCTATCTTTCTATCTTCTTTCTTTTTATTCTTTCTTTCTTTCTTTCTTTCTTTCTTTCTTTCTTTCTTTCTTTCTTTCTGTCTGTCTGTCTGTCTGTCTGTCTGTCTGTCTGTCTGTCTGTCTGTCTTTCTTTCTTTCTTTCTTTCTTTCTTTCTTTCTTTCTTTCTCTCTATCTTTCTTTTTCTTCCTTCCTTCCTCCATTCCTGCCTTTTCCTTCAATCTATTATTTTTCTATCTATCTATCTATCTATCTATCTATCTATCTATCTATCTATCTATCTATCATCTATCTATCTATCTAAATATATATATATATTAAGGTTTTATATTTGGTATTTAATTGTTTTATGGTTACTGGGAAATTGTGGACCATGCCTTCAATCTCAGCACTTGGGAGGTAGAGGTAGTAGATTTTTGAGTTTGAGGCCAGACTAATCTAAAGAGGGAGCTACAGGACAGGTAGGGATACACAGAGAAACACAGTCATGAAAAACTAAAAAAAAAAAATGAAATATAGTAAAATGAAATAAAATGAGAAAAGAAACAAAGAAAGAAAGAAAGAAATTAAGAAAGAAAGAAAGAAAGAAAGAAAGAAAGAAAGAAAGAAAGAAAGAAAGAAAGAAGAAAATTACTTAAAAGACATTTTGGACTTTCTGTTTTATTTTTTTTTTCTTAATTTTTAGAATTTTAGTTTTTTTTGGTAAAGGGTTTTGTAGGGTTTTTTAAAACAGTATCATATATATATATATATATTGGTTTTGAGTATTTAAGTGTATTATTAGTGATTTTTTTCTGATTTTTTTTAAAGTTTTTTAGGGTGTTTTAGTGTTTTGTGTATTATTTCTTTTTTCTTTGGGTTCTATCTTTTATTTTTGGGGGTTTTTGTTTTATTTTTTTAGAGTTTTTGAATATTATTATTTTTTTACTTTTAAGGATTTATTGAAGGAGTTAAGAGTTTTAGAGTAGGCAGGCAGTGGAGGCCCATGCCTTAAATCCAGCACTTTGAGAGAAAAAATATTGGATTTCTTAGTCCAAGGCCAGCCTGGTTTACAGAGGCAGATCCAATATAGATAGGGATTCATATAAAAAACCAGTCTCCAAAATCTGAAAAAAAAAAGAAAGAAAGAAAGACAGAAAGAAAGAAAGAAAGAAAGATAGAAAGAAAGAAAGAAAGAAAGAAAGAAAGAAAGAAAGAGGGAGGGAGGGATGGGGTAGGGAGGAAGGGAAGGAAGGAAGGAAAGAAAGAAAGAAGGAAAGAAGAAAGAATGAAAGGAAGAAAGAAAGAAAGAAAGAAAGAAAGAAAGAAAGAACGAAAGAAAGAAAGAAAGAAAGAAAAGAGAATATTACTTAAAGGACATTATGGCTTTTTTTTTTTTTTTTTTTTTTTTTAGAATTTTAGTTTTTTTTTGTAAAGGGTTCTGTAGGGATCTTTATATCAGTATCTTATAGTTTTTTTTTTTTTTTTTTTTTTTTGGTTTTGAGTATTGTAGTGTATTATTAGTGTTTTTTCTGATTTTTTTAAAAAGTATTTTAGGGTGTTTTAGTGTTTTGGTTTTTTTTGGGGGTGTTCTATCTTTTATTTTTAGGGTTTTTTGAGTTTTTAAATATTATTATATTTTTACTTTTAAGGTTTTATTGAAGGAGTTAAGAGTTTTAGGGTTGCTAGTCAGTGGTGGCCCATGACTTAATTCCCAACACTTTGAGAGGAAGAAGTATTGGATTTCTTATTTCAAGGCCAGCCTGGTTTACAGAGGCAGGTCCAATATAGGTAGGGTAACACATAGACACCCAGTCTCCAAAATCTGAAAAAAAAATTAAGAAAAAAAGAGAGAAAGAAAGAAAGAAAGAAAGAAAGAACGTAAGAAAGAAAGAAAGAAGAAAGGAAGGAAGGAAGGAAGGAAGGAAGGAAGGAAGGAAAGAAAGAAAGAACGAAAGAAAGAGAGAAAGAAAGAAAGAAGGAAGGAAGAAGGAAAGAAAGAAAGAAAAGAGAAAATTACTTAATGTATATTTTGACCTTTCTGGGTGGTTTTTTTTTTGTTGTTGTTGTTTGTATTTTTGTTTTCTGTTTTAATGTTTTATTGGTTTTGTTTTGTTTATTTGTTTGTTTGTTTGTTTGTTTTGTCTTTAGCGTTTTCGTTTAGTGTATTACATTTTTTTTTTAAATATTAAGTTTTTATTTTGGGGGATAAACAGAAATCCAATCATAAGAAGCTCAAAAAATAAATAAGTATATAAATAAATAGATAGATAGATAGATAGATAGATAGATAGATAGATGATAGATAGATAGATAGACAGACAGACAGACAGACAGACAGACAGACAGACAGACAGACAGACAGACAGATAGATAGATAGATAGATAGATAGATAGATAGATAGATAGACAGATAAAGAAAGAAAGAGAGAAAGAGAGAAAGAAAGAAAGAAAGAAAGAAAGAAAGAAAGAAAGAAAGAAAGAAAGAAAGAAAGGAAGGAAGGAAGGAAGGAAGGAAGGAAGGAGGAAGGAAGAAAGAAAGAAAGAAAGAAAGAAGGAAAGAAAGAAAGAAAGAAAGAAAGAAAGAAAGAGAAAGAAAGAAAGAAAGAAAGAAAGAAAGAAAGAAAGAAAGAAAGAAAAAGAAAGGAAGAAAGAAAGAAAGAAAGAAAGAAAGAAAGAAAGAAAGAAAGAAAGAAAGAAAGAAAGAAAACAGAAAATTAATTAATGGACATTTTTGCCTTTTTGTTTTTTTTTTTGTTGTTTGTTTTTTTATTTTTAGAATTTTAGTGTTTTTTGAAAAGGGTTTCGTAGGTTTTTTTATAAGAGTATCTTAGAGAGTGGTTTTTTTTTTTGGTTTTTTCGTATTTTGGTGTATTTTTAGTGTTTTTTATGATTTATTTATAAGGTTTTTAAGGTGTTTTAGGGTTTTGATTTTTTTCAATTTTTTTTAGTGTTCTATCTTTTATTTTTAGGGATTTTTGTTTTGTTTTTATAGACTTTTTGATTATTAATATTATTTTAATTTTAAGGTTTTATTGTTGGAGTTAAGTGTTTTTGTGTTGCCAGGCAGTGGTGGCCCATGCCTTAAATCCCAGAACTTGAGAGGAAGAAGTACTAGATTTCTTAGTTCAAGGCCAGCATGGTTTATAGAGGCAGGTCCAGTATAGGTAGGGATCCACCGAGAATCCTAGTTACCAAAATTTCAAAAAAAGAAAAAAAAAAGTATGAAAGAAAGAAAGAAAGAAAGAAAGGAAGGAAGGAACGAAGGAAGGAAGGAAGGAAGGAAAGAAAGAAGGAAGCAAATTAATTTATTCATATTTTGGGCTTCCTGTGTAATTTTTTTTAAGAAATTTAGGGTTTTTTTAAAGGGTATTCTGGATTTTTTGGAGATTGTTTTAGAGGTTATTTTGGATTTCTGGGTTTTAGTGTATGTTTAGTGCTTTTTAAAAAATATTTTAGAGTGTTTTGTTTGTTTGTTTGTTTTTGGCTTTAGGGTTTTCTTTAGGGTTTTAGTATTTTTTTGAGTGTTTGTGTGAATGTGTGTTGGAGTGTGTTAAGGTCGAAGGCAGCATGGTCTGCAGAGTGAGTTCGAGGACAGCCAGAAGTAAACAGAGAAACTCAGTCTCCAAAAACTTGAAAAAAAAAAGAAGAAAAAAAAAGAAATAAAAATAAGAACGACAGAAAGAAGAAAGAAAGAAAGAAAGAAAGAAAGAAGAAACAAAGAAAGAAACAAAGAAACAAAGAAACAAAGAAACAAAGAAACAAAGAAACAAAGAAACAAAGAAACAAAGAAACAAAGAAACAAAGAAACAAAGAAACAAAGAAACAAAAAGAAAACAGATTTAGTGAAATTTATGGCTTTGTGTATTTTTGTAGAAATGTAGGGTCTTTTAAAGGGTTAATAGGCGGTTTAGAAGACTATTGTAGAGTTTTATTGTTTTTTTATTGTTGGTTTTTTTTGTCTCCTAGGTTGTCGGGTTTTTTTCTTTGTTTGTGTTTTGGCTGTAGGGTTTCGTTTAGTGTTTTCCTTCATTTATTTATTATTATCATTATTATTATTATTATTATTATTATTATTATTATTATTATTTATTTATTGTATTTTTGAAGAACAATTAACTTTTTATTTTGGATTTGCCAGTCAGTGTTGGTCCATGCCTTTATTCCCAGCCCTTTGGAGGCAGAGGCAGGTGGATTTGTAAGTTCTAGGCAAGCCTGATCTACAGAGTGAGTTCCAGTATAGCCAGGGTTATACAGAGAAACACAGTTTCCAATAACAAAATAAATCAAACCAAAAAAATAGGTTAGTGGTCATTTTCGGATTGATATATATATATAAGTGTTTAATAGAGACACAGGCTCCACTATGTTAATAACAGCATCATTTATAATAGACAAAATCTGGAAATAACCCAGATGTCCCTCAAGAGAGGAATGGAAAATTTGGTACAGTTACCCATTGGAGTACTACTCAGCAATTAAAAACAATGAATTTATAAAATTATTAGGCAAATAGATGAGATACATCATCCTGAGTGAGGTAACCCAATCACAAAAGAGCACACATGATATGTACTCACTGATAAGTGGATATTAACCCAGAAACTTAAAATACCCAAGATATAATTTGTACAACACATGAGATTAAAGAAGAAGGAAGACCAAAGTGTGGATAATTTGTTCCTTCCTAGAAGGGGAAAAAATACCCATAGAAGGAGTTACAGAGACAAAGTTCAGAGCAGAGACAGAAGGAAGTACCATCCATAGACTGCCCCACTCAGCGATCCATCCATTAAACAACCACCAAACCCAGATACTATTGCATATGCCAGCAAGATTTTGCTCAAAGGACCCTGATAAAGCTGTCTCCTGTGAGGATCTGCCAGTGTCTGGCAAATACAGAAGTGGATACTCCCAGTCATCTATTGAATGGTACATAGGGCCCTTAATAAAGGAACTAGAGAAAGTACCGAAGGAGCTAAGGGGAAGTGCAACCCTATAAGAGGAACAACAATATGAACTAACCATTATCCCTGCCCCCCCCCCCAAAGCTTGTGTCTCTCCTTGCATATGTAGCAGTGCATGATCTAGTAGCCATCAATGGGTGGAGATGCCCTTGGTCTTGGGAAGATTATATGCCACAGTACAGGAAGAATACCAGGGCCTGAAGCAAGAGTGGGTGGGTTGGGGAGCAGGGCATGGGGAGGGTACAGGGGAAAGTCAGGATAGCATTTGGAAGATAAATAAAGAAAATACCTAATAAAAAAGAAAAATAACAATAACATCAACAACAACAACAAAATTCTGTTTTCAGACCTCCATTTTTTATGATTCAGGAGCCTTAAATCACATGAAGGTGGGTGGAGAGTTCGTAGGGGAATGGATGTAGTCCTGGGCTCTCATGCTTTTGAGTGAAACTTGGCTTTGTGCAGGGGTGACAGAGATCAGGGAAGATGGGTGGTGTAAGGGAAGTTTTCCTCTATGTGTCTGGAGTCTGATGAATGTGCAAAAGAAGTTTTTAAAATTTATGTTGTTTCTTTTCCCATTTTTCAGTGGTAACCTTTTTTTTTTTTTTTTTTTTTTTACCATTCCAACACCTTTTAAATTGTATTTTCTTGTCTGTCTTCAAGTGAGTAATTTTTTCCTCTCTAAGGTCTTCTACCTGTTAGCCTGTGGTCTTCTGTATATCTTAAAGGTGTTAATTTATCCTTATTAAAGGTATTTGTCATCCTCTTGAGATGCAATTTTAGCTCAAACTCTTGTTCTTCATGTGTGTTTAAATGGGTAGGAAAACTGGGTTCTGATAATGTCAAATTACATTGGCCTCAGTTGGTTATGTCCTTTTATTTTTCTTTCACCATCTGGTCATTTCTTTTGTTAACTTGTCTGGGTATCTGGGACTGGATCAGTACTCTTTGGATACAAATAGTGTAGTGTGACCTGGATTCCAGAAGGCCTCTTGGGATTCAGGAAGTGCTGTATCTGGTTAGAGCATGCCTTCAATGTTTTTGTTTGGTGCAACAAAACTGAACTGGTACTGGTATAGCTACAGACAAGTAGAGCAATGAAATAGAACTGAAGACCTGGAATTTAACCAACACACCTATGATCACTTCATCTTTGACAAGGGAGTTAAAACCATCCAGTTGAAAAAAAAATTAACAAATGCTGCTGCCACAGCTGGTGATTATCATGCAGAAGAATACGAATTGATCCATTTTATCTCACTGTACTAAGGTCAAATCTAAGTGGATTAAGGAACTCCACATAAAACCAGAGACACTGAAACTTATCGGGGTGACCTTGGGGGAAAGCCTCGAATATGGGCATGAAGGGGGAAATCCTGAATAGAACAGCAATGGCTTGTGCTGTAAGATCGAAAATCGACAAATGGGACCTCATAAAATTGTAAAGCTTCTGTAAGGCAAAAGACACAATCAATTAGACAAAAATTCCACCAACAGATTGGGAAAGGATATTTACTAAATCATATAGGGGACTCATATCCAATATATATATAAAGAACTCAATAAGGTGGACACCAGAAAATCAAATAGCCCCATTAAAATTGGGGCTCAGAGCTAAACAAAGAATTTTCAACTAAGGAATAACAAATGGCTAAGAAGCACCTGAAAAAATGCTCAGGATGCTTAATCATCAGGAAAATGCAAACCAAAACAATCTTGAGGTTCTACCTCACAGCAGTCAGAATGACTAAGATCAAAAATTCAGGTGACAGCAGATGCTAGCAAGGATTTGGAGAAAGAGGAACACTCCTCAATTGTTGGTGGAATTTGAGCTCATACAACCACTTTGGAAATCAATCTGGTGTTTCCTCAAAAAATTGGACATAGTAATAAATGAGGATCTCGCAATACTTCTCCTGGGCAAATATCCAGAAGATACTCCAACCAGTAAGGAGGACACATGCTCTACTATGTTCATTGCAGTGTTATTTACAATAGCCCGAAGCTGAAAAGAACCCAGATGCTTCCCAAGAGAGGAATGGATACAGAAAACGTAGTACATTTACACAATGAAGTATTACTCACCTATTAAAAAGAATGAATGTATGAAGTTCCTGGGTAAATGGATGGACCTGGAGGGCATCATCCTGAGTGAGGTAAATCAATTACAAAAGAACTCACATGATATGTACTCACTGGATATTAAGTGAATATTAGCCCATAAATTTAGAATCCCCAAGATATAAGATACAATTTGCTAAACATATGAAGCTTGGGAAGAAGGAAGACCAAGGTGTGGATACTTTGCCTCTTCTTGGAATTGGGTGCAAGGCACCAATGGAAGTAGCTACAAAGTTAGAGTATGGAGCTGAGACAAAAGGATGGACCATCTAGAGAATGTCATACCCGGGAATCCATCCCATAATCAGCCTCAAAACGCTGACACCATTGCATACACTAGCAAGATTTTGCTGAAACGACCCTGATATAGCTGTCCTTTGTGAGACTATGCCAGGGCCTGGCAAACACAGAAGTGGATGCTCACAGTCAGCTATTGGATGTTTCACAGGGTCCCCAATGGAGGAGCTGGAGGAAGTACCCAGTGAGCTTGGGGCATCTGCAATCCTTTAGGTGGTACAAAAGTATGAACTAAACAGTACTCACCCAAAGTTCATGTCACTAGCTGCATATGTATCAGAAGATGGCCTGGTTGAAAGAGAGGCCCATTGGGCATGCAGACCTTATATGCCTCAGTACAGGGGAACGCCAGGGCCAAGATGTAGGAGTGGGTGGGTGGGTGTATAGGTGTGGGAGGGTGTGGGGGATTTTTGGGATAGCATTGGAAATGTAAATGAAATAAATACATAATAATAATCAAAATGTCAATCTAAGAGTACATAAGGAGGGACCCATGGCTACAGCCACATATGAAGCAGAGGATGGTCTAGTTGGACACCAATGAGAGGCTCCTGGTCCTGAGAAGGCTCCATTCCCCAGGGTAGGGGAATGCCAGGACAGGGAAGTATGATTGGTTGTGTTGGTGAGTAAAGAGAGAATGGATGGGATAGGGGGTATTTGGAGGGGAAACCAGGAAAGAGGATAACATTTGAAATTTATTTAAAGAAAATATCTAATAAAGTAAACTAAACTAAACTAAACTAAAATAAGTAAAATAAAGTAAAATAAAATAAAATAAAACTGGGGAACAATAACTTAATAGAAGAAAAAAAATTAAAGAAATCAAAGCACACAGAGGAATGCAGAAGAGCACTGCTCCCAAAGACAGCCCTGTCCTTATGATACTATAGCACATTGTTACACAAAATGGATTTGATCATGTCCTCAGATAGGGCATTTGACTATATAATGTAGGTTATCCCCATATCATCAGAAGTAACAAACGGAAGCAAGAAGAGCAGAGTCAGAAGCAGATCTTAGACTGATGCCAAGGACAGGCTGGGAGGCACAGCATGCTTTTGGTCTTCAAGGTTCCAGAGTGTTGTTCTCCACCTCCCTGATACTGCAGTTCCTACAAATATATATTTTCTTATGCTGTGGGGAGTCCCAACAATAAAATTATTTTTTTTACTACTTCATAACTGTATTTTCCTACTGTTAGGATTCGTGACATAATTATCTGACATACAGATAGTCTTAGACAACTCCTGTGAAAGTGTCACAAGGACTTGCAACCTATAGGTTGCCAACAACAGTTCCACGCATGAGTAAAACTAGCTAACCCCTTGAGTTTTACACTTTCTGCCTTCTGGAATTGTCATAGAATAGATATGCTCTCTTTTAGTTGTCTAAGGATGTGA
Organism: Mus caroli; assembly: GCF_978045245.1. Taxonomy (NCBI): domain Eukaryota; kingdom Metazoa; phylum Chordata; class Mammalia; order Rodentia; family Muridae; genus Mus; species Mus caroli. Next base: position 372,647 of record NW_028227312.1, on the reverse strand, counting down.
TCATTTGTAACACTAACTGGAAACACACATACCAAAGTGGATAAGGGAGTCCAATTTTCCTGTCCTGGAATCTTGGCAGGTCTTAGAGTCAGCTCTAATCAAATGGAAGTGAAAGGATGGTGGATGATTTCCTACTCAAAGTCTTTGGAGACAACAGGGAGTCTGTTTGTTTTCATGGAGAATAGGGGAGGATTTGTACTCCATTATAAAGATCCTTACATTTCCTAATTTTATGCCTGCTGGCCTATTGGAGTGTACTTTGTACTTTTGTTTGCTACATGTTGTGTTCTGTGTTCATGATTATTAACTCTAGGGTTCTTACCATACTTTCAAAATGAAACTCTTCCGAGTTTGAAAACCTTTCATATTTGTCCTTTGTATACAATATGATTCTTTAAAAAAATCAGTTTATAGGTCTTTTGTACCAACATCTAGCTTTTGGGAAAATACTTTTTATTGAAAATACATCTTTTCATTCAATTCAGAGATAAGTAAATAACATTTTCTAAACTGTTGTAAAGGGGCCCTAGGGACTTAAGGAGATTTGTCCACTTCCTCTCCATGAAGGTGAACAAGGCGTCATCAGCTCACCCTGTGTGCAAAAGTCCATTATTGTTAAAAATTGCCAATTTTGAAGTCTTTAGCAAACTAAAGAACCCCTTAATAATACCTTAAATTCTGGAGAAACAAAAAAGTGGTGGGTTGTGCTGGTTCACTTACAGGTAGAAAGAAGGGCTAAAAATATTACATCTTCCCCACCAGAAATTTCTGTTGGAGGGCTCCTTTAAAAAAAGTAAAAATAACAAATACTTAAGAAAATTTTAGAAACGTGATCACAAAGCACAGATATGTTGAAAATATTAAAAGATTTTTCCCGAGGCCCCTGTGTCTCCCCTTCATATTTCCAGGAGGAAACCTCCACCAGAGACTTAGAAAGGCTGAATCTGACCTTTTGTTGACCCCACTAGCTCAGTTCCCTTCAGTGGACATTCACAAGGTCATTTTAGCTGTAGAAGGCACATGTGAAATGAGTGATTCCTGAAGGTATGCAAGCTCACTTTTTGCTTCAAAAGGCAAGAGAACCTGAGGAAGCCACATAGAACTCAGTCCAAGCCCACACAGTCACCTACAAGTAAGTGCAAAGCAGAGATCTGGATGGTTGATGGCAGGGAGAGGGACTTCTTTCTATCCTCAGGTGGTAGATTTTTATCAGGAGAGAATCAGTGATATTTACTGCTGTACCCCAGTCTCTGAGCAGGCTCAGATTCAGCACAGGAAAGCTGTTAAGTCTGTGTGACTATTGGGCCAGACCCTTCTTAGCTCCAAGACCCTTTACTGATGGCAAAGAGGAGATATTTCTGGAGCACTCTTCAAAACCTAATTACTTAATAACTTTGCCTCGGGGTAAGCTGAGGCCAGCCAGTATATGGCCGATCTGAGGAGCTCTGATGTTCCAGAGCAGAACGTGACACAAGGGACCAGTCAGGTCTAGGAAGAAAGGAACTAGTTTTTAGCGCCCCACCTCCCACTCTCAGTAGCATCAGTTCCTGAGGTGTCTGAGACAGGAGAGTCCCTGTTAGACCTGAAGTTGGGAAGAAGGCCACGAAGCTGACTGTTCCTGCATCATCATTATCTTTTCTGAGGACTGAGTGGCTACTGGATGTTTGACAACAGGGAGATGAGGTTGCTTCTGGGAATTAGGAAGGAGACAGTGTCTGGCGGGTGATGTGTGGAGTGGAGTTTAGCATGTGGGGTCGTTTATTACTCAGAGAAGGGGCCTTGCAAGCAGACAGACAGTACTGTGGCATTAAGGATAAAGCAAACTTTGACCTCAATGGAGCCTGTGACTTTACTAACTTTAGGATGCAAACTGCACGGTTTGGTAAGTTGAGGTCGCCTGGTAGCCAGATGTTCCCTCGTAGGAAATCCTTACAGGCTGACCTCTCTCTCTGGAACCCATCATAACAAGGAAAGAACAAACTATCTTAGGTAAAGTTGTACAGGGATGACCACCAGCACAAGGCTTGCCCTTGTCAGTATGGACACACAAGAGAACTAAAATGAAAGCAAATGGCTTGATTGGGAACACGGAGGGGGCATGACATGGGTGCGAGGTAGCCAAGCTGACTAACCTCATATGGATGGGCCAGTTTCTTGGTTACTGTGTTTCAGGTTGCCTCAGATCCTAGGCGGGAAGGATCTGGATTGTTCCCTCTTAACAATCTTATGATTTATATTTCTGTACAGTTCTTTTTTTTTTCGTATTTTCATTGGTTATTGGTAATTTCATGTCATGAACCCCAAGCAAAGTCTCTTCCTAGTACTCCTAGGTCTGCCCCGACCCATCGCCCTACCCCCTCCAAAAAAAAAAAAAAAAAAAGATAAAAAAATACAAGTCCAGTTTGCGTTGCTTGTGCAGTTTCACACTGGAGCATGGTCAAACTCTCAGTGGCCAGACCAAAGGACTCAGTTCCATCCAATTTAATGAAAATTTTATTTGTTTATAGATGCATAAAACTCCATAGTTTATACATTTGGTGTGCATGTATAAATAGTGAAGAAAATTCACTGGTGTGCCTATTTCATATGGTAGTTCTAACAGCTTTAATTTTAATATTATTACCTTTTACTTACTTTTTAAAGTATTTAACTTCCAAAGAGCAATTTCTATAGCTAATGTGCTAGTTTGGTTTCCTTTGGTTGTCTTTTTCCCTTTCTTCCTTTCATCCTTGAGGCAGGGTTTCTCCTAGAAGTACTGGCTGTCCAGAACTTTCTCTTCAGGATAGGCTGTCATGGAACTCACAGAGAGTTAAAGACCTCTACTTCCCTAGTAGGAGGTTAAAGGCATGCATCACCACAGCCCAGAAGTAGTTAGGTTTTCATCCAGCAATATATAATGTTTTTCCCCAATTACTCACCAGTACTTATTGCTATGTTCTGACTTCTGTTAGATCTCAATTTAGCTTTAATTTGTCTCCCTCTGATAGCTAAAGATGTTGAATGTTTTTCATGTATTTATTGGTGACTTGTATGTGCTATTTTGAGTATTATCTATTAACTCATTAACCTATCCAGTAATGAGATAATTGTCCTTAAGTTTTGAGGTTCTTATACATTTGTCCAGATTAATATTTTTACAAATGTGGTTGGCAAAGTTATTGTTTTTATTTTTTAACTTTTTCCTGTTCTGTAGACTCCCTCTTCATTCTCCTTTGACACTTGTTTCCTTTGGAGACTGGAATTTGTTAATATCATGTAATGACATTTGTCAATTCTTGTACTATTTTTTGAGCTCTATGTGACTAATTTAAATTCCCTCAGACCTTAGACAGTAAAGAACTAAGCTTACTTCGCTTAACATGACCTCCCTCCCCATCTTGTTTACTAAAATTTTTATTCTTTATTGCTGAATAAACATAAAATAAGTTGCTATTTGGGGTCTTTTCAGAAACTCCTTGCTTGTGCTTAAAGTGGGATATTGTAATTTTATTTTCCTTTAGCAGTTTGGGTTTCAAGTGTCATCTTAAGATCATGGATCCAGCCAGGCTTGGTGGCTCATGCCTTTAATCCCAGCACTTGTGAGGCAGAGACAGGCAGATTTCTGAGTTCAAGGCCAGCCTGGTCTACAAAGTGAGTTCCAGGACAGCCAAGGCTACACAGAAACCATTTCTCGAAAAAACAAAATCAAACAAACAAACAAACAAACAAAAAGATTATGGATCCACTTTGAATAAGTTTGGACAGAGTGAAGGACACAGTTTTAGTTTTGTTCTTTGACATATAAACACCCAATTTTTTGCCAGCACCATTTATATTTCCTCTTTAGTTTGTTTACTTTCCTGTTTGGGGTTTTGGTTTTTTGGGACAGGCTATGTAGCCAAGAATGATCTTGAATCCCTTTTTCTCTTACCTCTACCTCCCAAAGTACTAGAGTTATCCACATCAACATTTCTGGTTTTATTACCATGTCTTGAAGACATTTTCTTGTTCATCAATGAATATTTTTAACAGCAATGTGAAAACAAAATGGCTGTAGCTGAGGGGGTTCACCTCTGCATCCTTTATTCTGTTCATGTATTTTCTTTTTTGTGTCAGCATGTGACTGTTACTATAGCTCTTTACTGGATTTGTTGTTGTTGTGGTTGTTGTTTTCTTTGTGGAGACAGGGTTTCTCTGTGTAGTCTTGATTGTCCTGGAAATCACTCTGTAGACCAAGCTAGCCTTGGACTCAGAAATCCATTGGCATCTAACTCCCAAGTGCCAGGATTGAAGACATGCACCACCCCTGCCTATGGTATTAGTGGAAATTTAAAGTGAGTATTGTGATCCATCTATGCATTTTCCTTCTGTTTAGGATTGCTTTTGGAAAATCAGAGGTCTTTTGTATTTAAATGTGAATTTTTATTTTTTCTTTTTCTAGTTCTGTGAAGAGTGGCATTGGAATTTTTGATGAGGATTATATTAACCTTGCAGACACATTCTGGCAGAAGTGCCATTTTCACAGTCTTAATCTGCTAATCTAAGATGTGGGAAATGTTCTCATTTTTTTTTAATCAGGTAATTTCCAAAATTACATTTCCAATGCTATCCAAAAAGTCCCCAATACACACCCCCCCAGTCCCCCACCCACCCACCCCCACCCCTTGGCCCTGGCATTCCCCTGTACTGGGGCTTATAAAGTTGGCAAGTCCAATGGGCCTCTCTTTCCAGTGATGGCCTACTAAGCCATCTTTTGATACAAATGCAGCTAGAATCAAGAGCTCTGGGGTACTGGTTAGTTCAAAATAATGATCCACCTATGGGGTTGCAGTTCCCTTTAGCTCTTTGAGTATTTTCTCTAGATCCTCCATTGGGGGCCCTGTGATCCATCCAATAGCTGACTGTGAGCATCCACTTCTGTGTTTGCTAGGCCCCGGCATTGTCTCACAAGAGACAGCTATATCTGGGTCCTTTCAGCAAACTCTTGCTAGTGTATGCAATGGTGTCAGCTTTTGGAAGCTGATTATGGGATAGATCCCTGGATATGGCAGTCTTTAGATGGTCCATCCTTTCTTCACAGCTCCAAACTTTATCTCTGTAACTCTTTCCATGGGTGTTTTGTTCCCAATTCCAAGAAGGGGCACAGTGTCCACACTTTGGTCTTCGTTCTTCTTGAGTTTCATGTGTTTAACAAATTGTATCTTATATCTTGGGTATCCTAAGTTTTTGGGTTAATAACCACTTATCAGTGAGTACATATTGTGTGAGTTCCTTTGTGAATATGTTACCTCACAGAGAATGATGCCCTCCAGATCCATCCATTTGCCTAGGAATTTCATAAATTCATTCTTTTTAATAGCTGAGTAGTACTCCATTGTGTAAATGTACCACATTTTCTGTATCCATTCCTCTGTTGAGGGGCATCGGAGTTCTTTCCAGCTTCTGGCTATTATAAATAAGGCTGCTATGAACATAGTGGAGCATGTGTCCTTCTTACCTGTTGGAGCATCTTCTGAATATATGCCCAGGAGAGGTATTGCTGGATCCTCTGGTAGTATTATGTCCAACTTTCTGAGGAACCGCCAAACTGATTTCCAGAGTGGTTGTACAAGCTTGCAATCCCACCAATAATGAAGGAGTGTTCCTCTTTCTCCACATCCTCGCCAGCATCTGCTGTCACCTGAATTTTTGATCTTAGCCATTCTGACTGGTGTGAGGTGGAATCTCAGGGTTGTTTTGATTTTTTGATTTGCATTTCCCTGATGATTAAGGATGTTGAACATTTTTTCTGGTGCTTCTCTGCCATTCGGTATTCCTCAGGTGAGAATTCATTGTTCATTTCTGAGCCCCATTTTTTAACGGGGTTATTTGATTTTCTGGAGTACACCTTCTTGAGTTCCTTATATATATTGGATATTAGTCCCCTGTCTGATTTAGGATAGGTAAAGATCCTTTCCCAATCTGTTGGTGACCTTTTTGTCTTATTGACGGTGTCTTTTGACTTGCAGAAGCTTTGCAATTTTATGAGGTCCCATTTATCGATTCTCGATCTTACAGCGCAAGCCTTTGCTGTTCTATTCAGGAATTTTCCCCCTGTACCCATATCTTCGGGGCTTTTCCCTACTTTCTCCTCTATAAGTTTCAGTTCTCTGGTTTTATGTGGAGTTCCTTAATCCACTTAGATTTGACCTTGGTACAAGGAGATAGGAATGGATCAATTGGCATTCTTCTACATGATAACCGACAGTTGTGCCAGCACCATTTGTTGAAAATGCTGTCTTTTTTCCACTGGATGGTTTTTGCTCCCTGGTCAAAGATCAAGTAACCATAGGTATGTGGGATGATCTCAGGTTCTTCAATTCTGTTCCATTAGTCTACTTGTCTGTCGTTATACCAGTACCATGCAGTTTTTATCACAATTGCTCTGTAGTACAGCTTTAGGTCAGGCATTGTGATTCCTCCAGAGGTTCTTTTATCCTTGAGAAGAGTTTTTGCTATCCTAGGTTTTTTTTTGTTCCAGATGAATTTGCAGATTGCCCTTTCCAATTCGTTGAAGAATTGAGTTGGAATTTTGATGGGGATTGCATTGAATCTGAAGATTGCTTTTGGCAAGATAGCCATTTTTACAATGTTGATCCTGCCAATCCATGAGCATGGGAGGTCTTTCCATCTTCTGAGATCTTCTTTAATTTCTTTCTTCAGATACTTGAAGTTCTTGTCATACAGATCTTTCACTTCCTTAGTTAGAGTCACGCCAAGGTATTTTATATTGTTTGTGACTATTGAGATGGGTATTGTTTCCCTAATTTCCTTCTCTGCTTGTTTATCCTTTGTGTACAGAAAGGCCATTGACTTGCTTGAGTTAATTTTATATCCAGCTACTTCACCGAAGCTATTTATCAGGCTTAGGAGTTCTCTGGTGGAATTTTTAGGGTCACTTATGTATACTATCATATCATCTGCAAAAAGCGATATTTTGACTTCTTCTTTTCTGATTTGTATCCCCTTGATCTCCTTTTGTTGTCTAATTGCTCTGGCTAGGACTTCAAGTACAATGTTGAATAGGTAGGGAGAGAGTGGGCAGCCTTGTCTAGTCCCTGATTTTAATGGGACTGCTTCCAGCTTCTCACCATTTACTTTGATGTTGGCTACTGGTTTGCTGTATATTGCTTTATTCATGGTTGGGTATGGGCCTTGAATTCCTGATCTTTTCAAGACTTTTATCATGAATGGGTGTTGGATTTTGTCAAATGCTTTTTCAGCATCTAACGAGATGATCATGTGGTTTTTGTCTTTGAGTTTGTTTATATACTGGTTTACTTGATGGATTTCCGTATATTGAACCATCCTTGCATCCCTGGGATGAATCCTACTTGGTCAGGATGGATGATTTTTTTGATGTGTTCTTGAATTCGGTTAGCGAGAACTTTATTGAGGATTTTTGCATCAATATTCATAAGGGAAATTGGTCTGAAGTTCTCTATTTTTGTTGGGTCTTTATGTGGTTTAGGTATCAGAGTAATTGTTCCTTCATAGAATGAGTTGGGTAGAGTACCTTCTGATTCTCTTTTGTAGAATAGTTTGTGAAGAACTGGGATTAGTTCTTCTTTGAAGGTTTGATAGAACTCTGCACAAAACCCATCTGGTCCTGGGCTTTTCTTGGATGGGAGACTATTAATGACTGCTTCTATTTCTTTATGGGATATGGGACTGTTTAGATCATTAACCTGATCTTGATTTAACTTTGGTATCTGGTATCTGTCTAGAAACTTGTCCATTTCATCCAGGTTTTCCAGTTTTGTTGAGTATATCCTTGTGTAGAATGATCTGATGGTGTTTTGGATTTCTTCAGGGTCTGTTGTTATGTCTCCCTTTTCATTTCTGATTTTGTTAATTAGAGTACTTTCCCTATGCCCTCTAGTGAGTCTGGCTAACGGTTTATCTATCTTGCTGATTTTCTCAAAGAACCAGTAAGAATCCCTTACTTCTAGATTGGTTGATTCTTTGAATTGTTCTTTTTGTTTCCACTTGGTTGATTTCACCCCTGAGTTTGATTATTTCTTGCTGTCTACTCCTCTTGGGTGAATTTGCTTCCTTTCATTCTAGAGCTTTTAGGTGTTTTGTCAAGCTGGTAAAGTGTGCTCTCTTGTTTCTTTTTGGAGGCACTGAGAGCTATGAGTTTTCCTCTTAGAAATGCTTTCAGTGTGTCCCCTAAGTTTGGGTATGTTGTGGCTTCATTTTCATTAAACTCCAGAAAGTCCTTAATTTCTTTCTTTAATCCTTCCTTGACCAAGGTATCATTAGGAAGAGTGTTGTTTAGTTTCCACGTGTGTGTTGGCTTTCTATTATTTATTTTGTTATTGAAGATCAGTCTTAGTCCATGGTGATCTGATAGGGTGCATGGGACAATTTCAATATTTTTGTATATATTGAGGCTTGTTTTGTGACCAATTATGTGGTCAATTTTGGAGAAGGTACCGTGAGGTGCTGAGAAGAAGGTATATCCTTTCGTTTTAGGATAAAATGTTCTGTAGATATCTGTCAGATCTATTTGTTTCATAACCTCTGTTAGTTTCACTGTGTCCCTGTTTAGTTTCTGTTTCCATGATCTGTCCATTGGTGAAAGTGGTGTGTTGAAGTCTCCCACTATTATTGTGTGAGGTGCAATGTGTGCTTTTAGCTTTACTAAAGTATCTTTAATGAATGAGGCTGCCCTTGTATTTGGAGCATAGATATTCAGAATCGATAGTTCCTCTTGGAGGATTTTACCTTTGATGATAATGAAGTGCCCTTCCTTGTCTTTTTTGATGACTTTGGGTTGGAAGTCAATCTTATCAGATATTATAATGGCTACTCCAGCTTGTTTCTTCCTACCATTTGCTTGGAAAATTGTTTTCCAGCCTTTCATTCTGAGATAGTGTCTATCTTTTTCTCTGAGATGAGTTTCCTCTAAGCAGCAAAATGTTGGGTCCTGTTTCTGTAGCCAGCCTTTTAGTCTATGTCTTTTTATTGGGGAGTTGAGTCCATTGATATTAAAAGATATTAGGGAGAAGTAATTGTTGCTTCCTTTTATTTTTGTTGTTAGAGTTAGTGTTCTGTTTTTGTGGCTGTCTTCTTTTAGGTTTGTTGAGGGATTACCTTCTTGCTTTTTCTATGATGTGGTTTCCATCCTTATATTGGTTTATTCTGTTATTATCCTTTGAAGTGCTGGATTCGTGGAAAGATAATGTGTGAATTTGGTTTTATCGTGGAATACTTTGGTTTCTCCATCTATGGTAATTGAGAGTTTGGCTGAGTATATTAGCCTGGGCTGGAAATTGTGTTCTCTTAGTTTCTGTATAACATCTGTCCAGGCCCTTTTGGCTTTCATAGTCTCTGGTGAAAAATCCAGTGTAATTCTGATAGGCTTGCCTTTATATGTTACTTGACCTTTTTCCCTTACTGCTTTTAGTATTCTATCTTTATTTTTGCATTTGTTGTTCTGATTATTATATGTCGGAAGGAATTTCTTTTCTGGTCCAGTCTATTTGGAGTTCTGTAATTTTCTTGTATGTTCATGGGCATCTCTTTCTTTAGGTTTGGGAAGTTTTCTTCTATAATTTTGTTGAATATATTTGCTGGTCCTCTGAGTTGAAAATCTTCATTCTTATCTACTCCTATTATCAGTAGGTTTGGTCTTCTCATTTTGTCCTGGATTTCCTGGATATTTTGAGTTAGGATCTTTTTGGATTTTGTATTTTCTTTGATTGTCATGCCGATGTTCTCTATGGAGTCTTCTGCACCTGAGATTCTCTCTTCCATCTCTTGTATTCTGTTGCTGATGCTCGTATCTGTGGTTCCAGATTTCTTTCCTAGTGTTTCTATCTCCAGTGTTGCCTCAATTTGGGTTTTCTTCATTTTTTCTACTTCCCTTTTTAGGTTGTATGGTTTTATTCAATTCCATCACCTGTTTGGTCTGGTTTTCCTGCAAATCTTTAATGGATTTTTGTGCTTCCAATTTAATGTCTTCTACCTGTTTAGCAGTGTTCTCCTGCAATTCTCTAAGGGATTTTTGTGCTTTCTCTTTAATGTCTTCTACCTGTTTAGCAGTGTTCTCCTGCAATTCTTTAAGGGATTTTTGTTCTTCCTCTTTAATGTCTTCTACCTGTTTAGGAGTGGTCTCCTGCAATTCTTTAAGGGATTTTTGTGCTTCCTCTTTAATGTTTTCTACCCGTTTACCAGTGTTCTTTTGTATTTCTTTAAGTGTGTTGTTAAATTCCTTCTTGATGTCCTCTACCATCATCGTGAGATATGCTTTTAGAACTGGGTCTAGCTTTTCTGGTGTGTTGGGGTGCCCAGGACTGGGCGAAGTGGGAGTGCTGGGTTTTGATGATGGTGAGTGGTCTTGGTTTCTGTTAGTATGATTCTTACATTTACCTTTCGCCATCTGGTAATCTCTGGGATTAGTTGTTATTGTTGTCACTGTTTAAAGATTGGAGCAGACTCTGTGTTCCACTCACCAGAAGTCTCAAAATCCTGTGGCGGGTGTCATGGGTAGCTGGTGGGTGTCAGCAGACCCTGCGCTCTAGCTACCCCAGTGCTGTTTAGACCGGAAGAGGCTTGTGGCCCTATTCAGGCCGGATTTCTGCCTCCCCAACCAAAGCAGTCTCAGGTCCCGCATGATTGGACTGGAGCAGAAGCTGTGTTCCACTCACCAGAAGTCTCAAAATCCTGTGGCAGGTGTCGTGGGTAACTGGCGGGTGTCAGCCGACCTTGCGCTCCAGCTACCCAGGTGCTGGTCAGACCCAAAGAGGCTTGTGGCCCTACTCATGCCGGTTTTCTGCTTCCCTAACAAATGCAGTCTCAGGTCCCACGGGCTTTGGATTGGAGCAGAAGCTGTGTTCCCCTCACCAGAAGTCTTAAGATCCTGTGGAGGGTGTTGTGGGTTGCTGGCGAGTGTCAGCCAACCCTTTGCCCTAGCTACCCCGGTGCTGGTCTGACCGGAAGACGCTTGTGGTCCTACTCAGGCCGGATTTCTACATCCGCAACCAAAGCAGTCTCAGGTCCCGCGCAATTGGACTGGAGCAGAAGCTGTGTACCACTCACCAGAAGTCTCAAAATCCTGTGGCAGGTGTCGTGGGTAGCTGAAGGGTGTCAGCCTACTCTGCGCTCCAGCTATCCAGGTGCTGGTCAGACGGAAGAGGCTTGTGGCCCTACTCAGGCCGGCCTTCTGCTTCCCTAACTCAAATGTTCCCATATTCATGTGTTTGGTTTCTTTTTACAATGTTTTTCAGTTTTCATCACCTTGGATAGATATATTCTTAGGTACTTTATTTTTAAGACTGTATGGTTTGGTATTCACAATGCAGCCCAGGTTGGCTTCCAAGTCACAGCAGTTTTCCATGTATTAGCTTTCTGAATGCTACAATTATCACAGCACAATACGCCAAACCCAGGTCTTCCTTTACCTTTAAGAATCTGGAATGAATGAAGTTTTCCCCTCCTGATTAACTTGTCCTTTATCATAATATATTTTTATATTATAATTATATTTTTAATTATATTTTTGGTATAGAAAAAAACACTAGTTCTTATATCCTGATTATACATTCTATTATTTTGTTGAATTTATACATCTGATCTAAGAGCTTTCTAGAAGGTCTCTAGTGGTTTTTTGTGTCAGAATATGCTATTTATTATTAAATTATGTGACTTCAAATTTCTCTATTTGAATCACTTTTATTATTTTTTTCCTTGCTCTCTAGGCAAGATTCTAATCACTGTATTAAATACTATTGGAAAGAGTACATGACCTTGTTTCTTGATTTTAGAAGGTATGTTTTCAATTTTCCACAATTTATTGTAATTGGCTATAGGTTAGTTACATATAGCCTGTAAGGAAATTTTATATAGTTTATTATATTACACTTACAATAATAATTACATTATCAATCACTAAATTAGTTATATAATTACTATATTTAAACCACATGTAATCATATTATCAGTAAATTATTAAATAAAGATTATTAATATATAAATGTATAATATATAAATATATTGTAATTTATAGTATTTATTATAATTGGCTATAGGTTTGTTACATATATCCTACATGGACATATTTTATACGGTTTATTTTAATATACTCATATATTATAATTATATTATTACTATATCATATTACTATAATGTTACTATAATATATTATAGCCACAAATTATAATTGTATGATCAATTATTAAGTATACATTATTAATATGTTGTGATTTATATGATTTATGATTATTGACTATAGGTTTGTTACATATAGCCTATATGGAGATTTTTATTTGGTTTATCATAATATATTTCTATATTATAATTATACTATTTATATTATTAATATATTATATTCTAATAATATTATTCAACATTATAATACTATTATTAATAAATTATAATTATGTGATCAATACATCATTATTAATTATATAGTACGAATATATAATATATACATATAGTAGAATTTATATTAATTATTATTATTGGCTATCATTTTCCTACATACAGCCTACATAGAGATTTTATATGGTTTACCATAACATATTTCTATATTATAATTATATTGTTAATCATATTGTTAATATAATAATATATTCTCAATCAATTATTAATTAACCATTATTAATATATTAATATAATATATGAGTATATATTATTATTTATATGATTTATTATAATGGGCTCTATGGTTGCTGAATATAGCTTATATGGAATTGTTTATGTGGAGATATCTTTTTTCTATCCATATTTTTTCCAGAGTTCCTACCAAGAAGGGATGTTGAACTTCGAAAAGTCCTTTACCTCAGCTATTGAGATAATCATGTGATTTCTGTCCCTGTTATATTTGCTCTAGAAGTATGTTGATTGGAATTCTTAAGTTAAAGTCAACTTGACCATGGGTAGGGTCTTTTTAATGTGTTCTAAAATTTGATTATTAAGTATTTTGTAGATTATTTTTGCCTATGTGTTTATCAGGAAAAATGGTCTAGTTTTTGTTGTATCCTCTGATTTTTGGAATCATCGTAATACCAGCTTTATAAAATGTATTTGGTAGTGCTTCTTTTTTTTTTTTTTCCTAGTTTTTGGAAATAGTTTGAGAATTATTGCTCTTAGTTCCTTAATGGTTTAAGATATTAGATATTGATAATGAATCCATCTGAACTTGGGCTTACACACATGCATACAAACCACACACACACACACACACTCACACACATACACACACACACACACACATACACACATACACATAAACCTGACACATATGAACTCACACATTTATATTATATATATAATATACAACATATATTCAATATATATCTTTATATATTTGTTAACATATTTAATATTCAAAATGTATATAATATATAATATATTATATATGCATATATATGGATGTGTGTGTTTATGCGTATATTTGAACACTCTTTTTGTTCAACATAAGCACTCATAGTTGCCAATGATCATCTTGTTTTTATGTGTTATGTTCGAAACATAAGTGCTTTCATTTTCATTTGGATCTTAGGGTTTTTACATATTTTTCCCAATTTCTTTAAAACTATGCAGATAATTCAAGTACATGTTCAATGCCAGTATAATCGTATAGTATTCTGGGAGGAGTTGAGGAGCACTGTTGATGTCTACATGGGAAAAGTTATCAGGAAGCTTTACCTTTGAGTTTTATTTTACAACTAGCTGCTGTCTTTTTGTTTTTTCTTTGAGACTGAATGAAAAAAAAACAAACAAACAAACAAAAAAAGAATTACAAGTAGGCTATGACTGCTCCTAATTTGTTAAGAGAACTAACAGAGACAGATAAGTTGTTAGTATTGAGCCCTGGTAGGCCTGGGACTCACTATACATATCAAGCTACTCTCCAAGTCATGGAGACTTGCCTGCCTCTGCCCCTTGAGTGCTGAAATTATTCTGTCTTAGTACCATTTTACTGGTTACACTGTCAGTCTTTGTGGTTCCAATGTCTTATTCAAATTTTAAGGAAGACATTTATGCTCCATACAGTATTGTGTGGTCTCCCTGCCTTTGCTTGACCTCACTAACCCTGACCTAATCAGGAGACAGGGACCTAGGACCTTTCCACACTGACCCTTAAAACCCAGCTTTCTTAAGCTCTGTATACAAAAGGTGCCTCCTGAAGGTGATGTACGGTCAATTGGGGCTTCAAAAGGTAGATGTGGCTAAGGAGTATGAAACTCGTATCGAAGCCAGTGTGAGGAAGAATGCAACTCCTTTGTGTCTGTCAGCATTGGAACACAGCAGTGAGTCTTAGACTCTCATGTCAGGGACAGAGATTCCAGAGAGAGAAATCTAGCTCCTTTCAGAGTTACTCAAAGTAAGCACAAAGTGGAGAAATTTGTGTGTTGGTGGTGGTCTGGTGGAGGGGGATTATCTATGAGCTGCTAGACAGACCCTCATCTGACTCTTGCAGGCTCAAATGATAGATGCTGGCTAACCCCACCCCTGAAGTGTCAGTAAGACTTGCCATAGACAACAAGCAGCCAGATTCTTTACATTACTAAACAGGTCTGTGGGGGAAAGGAGGCAGCTTTCTAAGAAGGGATTCTTTTCTGATGATGTGTTAGGCCAGGACCAAGAGGCCTTTGATGTGTGGAGAGATTTGACAAAGGGAGACAGCAGATCAGTCAAGTCTAGGAGCAAGGGACAGACGCTATTCATTCTTGGTAGCCCCAGTTCATGAAGTACCTAAGTATAAGGTGAGGTGAAAGATTCTGAATAGGTCTTTGAAAGTTCCTGTGAATGGGGGAGGCAGGAGAAAGGATGTGCAATAGAGAGTGCCAGTTGGCATAACTGAAGCTTGGATATTCACTTGAAGGATGGAGACCAGGTGGATGGGACCTAGGATCCAGGGACATGCTGCAACCTGCCTGGGGAGGCATTGTTTGCTGTGTGTTATAATGAGAGGGCTCATAGGACTTGAAGCCAGGCAGTGTCATGGTAACAACAATGGTGTGAGTTATAATGAGTACTAGGTTTCAAATGTGTGTGGTAGGAGGTAAAAGCACTCACTTTGCAATCTTGTGTACCTAATTCCATCCTTAAAAACCTTGGTAGTGGGAAGGAATCTCAGACTCCCAAAGCCACCCTCTAGTCATCCCATGCACCACAACCCACTTGTACAGCCATATTCTCACATATTCCTCATACATACAATGTAATAATAATAATAATAATAATAATAATATTACTATTTTTATTATTAGTAGTAATAATAGTAATTTTTCTAATAATAGTAATTATAATAATTATAATAATTAAACCGTTATTCTGGGGATACAAGATATGAGAAATAAGGGTTTGCATCTTGGTATGAAATGTTCATGTTGACCACATAAGAGGAGAGTACCTATTAATGTGTGATCTAATTAATCACGTAGCCTTTGACCTAGGATCACAGGGAGGAGGGTTTCTGGACACTAAAGAGCTGGGACAGAGCTTACCTACAGATTTCTTGGCTTAGGGTCTCAGAAATATGGAGTCTTACACCTATCTTATAAATATTTAATAAGGTACTTATTTTAAAAACAACAAAATTACTAATCTGATCTCCCAGAGCTTTGAGACACTTCACCCCAATTTCTCTTTGTAAGGCTTTGCTTAGTCTTACGAAGTAAACCATGACTGTACTAAGTAAGCTTGTAGATGATTTCAGCATTGTCTACATTTAAGTGTTTATATGTAAACATTTATATGTTTCTCAAATTACATCATGGATATGTATCACATGCTCATCTCTTGGGTGATACCAACCCAGAGGGCTTCATTTGGAAGCCTAGATATCTAGATCAAGGAAAGTAGAATCTTCTAAGGGTTCCATAGAGGCTTTTCTTCTTCCATGTGCCTGGATACTATAATCCTTTCAGGCTCCATGTAGATAGGCACATAGTTGTTTCTGAGTCACCAATGCACAGGCTAGGTATCTCTTCACTTTTGCAAGGAAATGTTACAGGGGAAATGGGGTTGAAGTCATTTTCATGGCCAGTCTTTTAGAGATGTCAAGAAAAGAAACTGCTTTAGGAAAGGGAAGGGAAACAGGAAGGAAGGAAAAGAGTCACTGAGGGGGAGAGGGAAAAAGGGTACAAGGGCAGAAGTTGAAATCCAGCCAGAGAAAGAAGCTCTCCAATGCCACAGTAGGCACAAGCCCTGAAAGCTGGGGAGACCAGTCTTTGAGCACTTTCAATGAATTCAGTGACTCTAAGATTTTTTTTTTTTTACCTCAAACCTCATCATACCAAAGGGAAAGAACAATACTACTCTCTCTCTCCTAAGTTCCTGTGGGAGATAAGCACACAGATGTGTGAGGGATGTTTAGACTAGGCCCTGTCTCCAGATATGGAGTGAACTGAGTATTGATTTCGCAATAGGAACTCCTGAGATATTTTTTATGATATTCATCTCCTCATATAATGTTTTTTTTTTCCCTTCGAGAAAAACTATTATGAAGGTTATAGCAAAGACAAAGTGGTAGAGGTGGGCATGAGGTCATTCCACTTAGTGGGTGTGACAAGATCAAGAGAGGAAGGGTTGACTGCAAAGGTTACTAATGGACACTCAAAGCTGGAGGGCTTTCTCAGGGAAACTGTAGCTGTTCCCCTTTTGGGGACCTCCATTCATTTGGAAACACGTGGATACCATTATTGTGTGAGGAGTGGGATTAGATGCCTGAACCTCTTTTAAAGTTTTAATGTTTGTATCTTATAATTGTGTATGGATGTTTTATGTTCCTGTACGCATGACTGACTATATACATACATGCATGCCTGGTATCTGGAGAGGATAGAAGAGTTTGTTGGATTTCCTTGAACTTGATTACTAATGGTTGTGGGCACCATGTGGGTGTTGAGAATGAAAACTGGGCCCTATGTGAGAACAGACAGTACTCTTATCCTAAGAGGCAGTGTTCTAGTCATGTGTCTCTGCAGAAGGATAGGTTTTCCCAGCTGCAGTCCATGGGACTGCTCAGAACATGGCTACCTAATAGCAGAGAACATTCTGCAGGGATACTTGTGGGTAGGAATAAAAGCTTCCAGCTTCCACTATTTCCAAGTTCAGTAGCCACACAGGCCAGTGGCTAACTTACTAGAACGCACAGTTCCAAGGTGTCTGCAAAAAGGGTTTGTGGGCATGTTTTGTATAACTTTTGACATCTCTGTGCAGAGTTGGATGTGTACACTTATGTTTTGGTGAAGAGACCTTGTCTGGCATCAGGTTCTGAAAGCTGAAAGGACAGGAACCATATACACGTTAGTTATCACTCCCGTGTCTCCTTTCTCACGGAGGCCTCCTCTCTGCTGCAGGTGGCATCCCTGTTGAAGGCCCAAGGAAACACCTGAGACCTAAGGCCCCAGGACCAAGAAAGAGCCGTCCAGTGGGAAAAATGGAAGCACCCGTTAACTCTGTCCGAAAGGGATCCTCTACTCAGCCTTGGAAATATGGCAGCCTGTGAAGCCTTCGTCCAGCGCTTCAGGCAGTTCCAGTATGATGAAGCAGATGGGTCTCACGAGGCCTTAGGCAAACTCTGGGGACTTTGTTTCCAGTGGCTGAAGCCTCAGTCACACTCTGTGGAGCAGATCCTGACTCTGCTCCTGTTGGAGCAGTTCCTGTTTATTTTGCCCAATACAAACACCAAGACCCAGAAGTTCAGCCTGGAAATTAGACAAAGATTTTTCACCCTGATGAAGACCTCAAGAGAGATCACAAGAGGCCAGGATACAAGGTGAAGATTGGTTGTGGTTGTTTGTTCTCAGTCCAAAAATGGAGGCAGGCAGCTGGGTCGGGATGAGCCATTCTGTCTCTGTGTCATTCCACAGCCATTAGCCTTCCACAGAGCCCTTTAAACATTCTCTTTTGCTGGATTCAGCAATGAGGTCACAGAGTCTCCACAGTTCCTGACTCCATGCCCACTCTACAACACCCAAATGGCAATGCCTCATTTATTATCAGTAAATGAATTTCTTCAGCAGCATCAGTTACTACAATTATCACTGTAGTGACGAGATATGTATTGCTTGGATCTTTATGGAACAGTTTGAAAAGGCAATGCCAGATAGTCTAGAAAACATATAAAAGGAGGGAACGGGAACATAGTTTATTATAAACTATTATTGCTTCTGTATAAATGTGCTTGGACATTGTTTTACCTTAAGACACTTCAAATTGTCTTCCATGAAATGGTTCCATGCCTATCTCTGATTACTCACTGTGGTAGGACAGTTAGAAGTTAACATCAAATTTCCTGTGCTATATACTCTTTCTGTTTGTCATGTGTTATCCTTAAGTGGATAGATGCTTTTACCTCCCTGTAACTACTAACCAGCAGCAAAGCTATGAGCTTTGGTTAGGGTAAATAAGGACAACATATGCGATGCTCTCCCTCCTGTTAAGAATTCATAGAACATCTAAGTGACAGGAAAATATGTAGCAGTATCTGGTTCTTCCTAGGTTTTCCTGATCTGCATGATGAATATAGGGGGGGGGGAGTGTAGATGTCTGAATTTGTGAGAGCTTAGGAAGAGCTTTCCATCATGAGTGATACACATCACTGGCCCATTAAATTCCAATAGCAGTTCACATTAGCATACCCAAAAGGCCTCAGAAGGAAGGTAGTATTGCTTTGTGCTCAGAACCACTTCTCAAAGACTCTGTACAGGGAAGGCCTGGATGTACACTGGACAGTGTCTGTGGGAGAGCAGCCAGCTGAGATTCATGACTTCAGCATGGGACAGGTGCTGCTTTGCAGTTGCTTCAGCTTCAGGGCAGTTGACTGAATGGACATGACTCTGCCAAAGGACTCTGCCTCCTGAAGGTAGCATGACTGAATGCTTTTGCTTTCTTCCTGTCTTCCTGATTTGTTAAAAATAGAAGATGTCATCTTCAAGGGTCTAGACATGTCATGACCTGTCTAGGATCCACATGCCTCCCCCGGCTCTTGAGTAATTGAAATGTGGCCATTTAGGTATAAATCTGTTGTGAGTATGGAATGTATTTGACCCCACTGTCTCCTTTATGTGTGTTGTCTGTAGTGGTTACTGGAAAGGTAAAAGCTCCTCCCATTGCTCCTGGCCAATGATGTACTTGCTGTGAGGTAAAACGATCTGCATTTCAGTGGAATGATGGGTTCTGAAATTTTCTTCAGATCAACATGTGTGACATACTCCTGGAAGAACTGATGTAGATGAGTATGTTTGTCACACAATCCAAAACACCTGTGAGTCTACCCAAACTTCAGATAATAGAACCTGTCCAGGAGATCTCTGAGATCCCAGCACAAGGGCCACTGCAAAGCAGTTACCATGGTCCTGGCCAAAGCCAGACCTTTCTGACTATTGGTAAGGCAATCTCCTTCCCCTCTTGCTCTTTACTTCTGTTTGAAAGCTCATATTCTATGATAGAGTTGGGCCAAGTTGGCATTATCAGTTCTCTAAACATAATAACATGGTAAAATTTCCTCCCAAGTTACCTTCAAGCCTGTATTCTCCAGTCATAAATTATGCTGTGCTAGTTTTTGCTTCCCTCAGCAACTACTTTAGTTCTCCACAAACAATTGGATGTCAGCCTTGTGACAAGAGACCTGGCTGTCCACACTCCCTTGGTAGGCAGACAGAAGGAGGCAGTGTGACAATCCATGGAAAGATATTCAATAACTACCAAGTTCTCTCAGCATCAAGTGATGGTGTTTCATTCAATGTGAAGGAGTAGAGGGTGGGAACAGAAGGCAAGGTTAGCATTGGTTAGTGGCTTTAGCTAGCATGGGCTGTGAGCAGAGAATCTGAACAGAAAAATGGAGGAGGATTTTAGGAATAGGACTTTGTTTACCCAGGATGTGGAGGTTATTTGTACATGTCAAATGTTGTTGAATGTCACTGAAAATGATATTACTTTGTTTATTATGAATTTTAAATTTTTTTCTTGATTTTTGGTTCTTATTAGGGTTTAATTAATTTTTTTAATGTTATACTGTTTTATTTGATTGTGTGTGTGTTGTGTGTGTGTTTTTAAGTATTTGTTTAAATTTTTAGGGTTATATTTTCGGGGTCTAAGAGTTTTAGTGTTTCCAGGCAGTAGTGATCCATGCCTTCAGTCTCAGTCTTGGTAGGCAGAGGCAGGTGAATTTCTTAATTGAAGGCCAGCATAGTGTACAGAGTGATTTCCAGGACCTCCAGGGTATACACAGTGAAAACTAGTCTCCAAAATCCCATGCAAGAAAGAAAGAAAGAAAGAAAGAAAGAAAGAAAGAAAGAAAGAAAGAAAGAAAGAAAGAAAGAAATGAAGGAAGGAAGGAAGGATGGAAGGGAGGAAGGAAGGGAGAATGAGAGAGAGGGAGGGAGAGAGGGAGGGAGGAAGAAAGGAAGGAAGAAAGGAAGGGAGAGAGAAAGAGAGAGAGAGAGAAAGAAAGAAAGAGAGAGAGAGAGGGAGGGAGGGAGGGAGGGAGGGAGGAAGGAAGGAAGGAAGGAAGGAAGGAAGGAAGGAAGGAAGGAAGGAAGGAAGGAAGGAAGGAAGGAAGGAAAGAAGGCAGGCAGGCAAGCAGGCAGGCAGGCAGGCAGACAGGCAGATGGTAAGTCAGGCAGGCAGGCAAATAGTCAGACAGGTAGAAAGAGAGAGAGAGACAGTGAGAGAGACAGAGAGAGAGACAGAAAGAGACAGAGACACAGAGAGACAAATATTCAGAGAGAGACAGAGAGAAAGACACAGAGAGATAGAGAGAGAGGAGAGAGAGAGGAGAGAGAGAGAGAGGAGAGAAAGGAGGGAGAGGAAGGAATGAAGGAAGGAAGCAAGGAAGGGGAGAAGGAAGGCAAGAAGAAAGGCAGGCAGGCAGATAGACTGACAGGTCAAAAAAGACAGAGAGAGATAGAGAGAGAGAGAGAGAAAGAGAGAGAGAGAGAGAGAGAGGGAGAGAGAGAGAGAGAGAGAAAGGGAGAAAGAAACAAACATGGAAAGAAAGAAAAAGAGAAAAAGAAAGAATAACAGATAGAATGACAGAATTTATTAAATGAATGAATGAATGAATGAATGAGTGAATAAATAAATAATAAATAAATAAGTAAATAAATGTTTTAGGGATATTTCGACTTCTTACATATTCTTTTTAGATGTCTAGATTATTTTAAAGTTTTGGAGTGTTTTTAAAGAGTGATTTAGAGTTTTTGTTTTCTTTTGTTTTGTTTTGTTTTCAGGCTTACAGTGTATTTGTATTGTTTTTTTATTTGTTGAAATGATTTTAGCATGTTTTTGTGTTTGGGATTTAATTTAGCCTTCATTTGAATTCAGTTTTTTAACATTTTACAGTATTTCTTACGGATTGTTTTTTGGTTGTGGTTGTTGTTGTTTTTGCTTTTTACTAAAAAAACATTAGGGTTTTATATTTGGTGTTTTATTGTTTTGGTTTTTCAGGCATTGTTGGCCCCTGCCTTTAATCCCAGCAATTGGGAGCCATTTGAAGGCTTTTTTTGGTGGTGGTGTTGTTATGTTTTTTGTTTTTTGTTTTTTTTGTTTTTTGTTTTTTTTTGTTTTTTTTGGTTTGTTTGTTTGTTTCTTTGTTTGTTTGTTTGTTTACATAGGATCTGCATGGTTTCCACAGAGCAATACAAGACAGCCAGAGATACACAGGAAAACCCAACTTTCCAAACTGAAGAGAGAGAGAGAGAAAGAGAGAGAGAGAGAAAGAGAGAGAGAGAGAGAGAGAGAGAGAGAGAGAGACAGAGAGAGAGGAAAGAGAGAGGAAGGAAGGAAGGAAGGAAGGAAGGAAGGAAGGAAGGAAGGAAGGAAGGAAGCAAGGAAGGAAGGAAGGATGGATGGATGTCCCTGCCCATGTATAACCAAATAGCAGGATCCAGTCACCACATTGTGCAGAAGAGGAAAATCTAGTTTACCTTGGGTAGTGGGAGAACAGAATGGCAGTGCATCATTTGATTCCATCTCTTCTTGCCAGTTTCCAAATATTGTATATACTATTGGAAGGAATACAAGATCAACATGCCCTTACAACAGGGTGAGTGGTTGTATGAACTCTAAGAATCCCTCCTTGTTGTATTGGTCTGTAGATATCCATAAATAGAGATAAGAAAACAGCTGTTCTGACAACAACTTCTAGGAAGATTACATGCAGGTTAGTTTTAGATTTCTATTTTATGCCCACTCTCCTACACCCAGAAAGATGTGAGGTCCCACTGTGAGGTTGCAGTTTTGCTTGCCTGGCAATCTTGGTCACAGAGAATGGCACTAAAGTATTATGGCTTTAAATTCAAGTTTGAGGTGGCCTTGGAATGACAAGATGCTCTTGGGCATCCCATAGATGGAGGCTATATAAGAAAGCCCATGTCTGCAAATCAGACTGTGGGAACTTTGCCTTCCACTACAGGACCTTTGGGGTCTACCCAAATCACTGTGGTGGTCTCAGAGTCTTTGTCATCTGATCAGAAGTCTCTGGGAATTTCTTTATCTTCACCAGGAACTCTAGGCTCTTCACCTTCCTTAGAGGCTTTTGGACATTCCCTTTCTTTCTTTCTTTTTCTTTTTTTTTTTTCTTTATTCAGCATAATTATTGTTTATTCTCTTTTTTAATATATTTTATTACATATTTCCTCAATTATATTTCCAATGCTATCCCAAAAGTCCCCCATACCCTCCCCCCTCTCCCCCATTTCCCTACCCACCCATTCCCATTTTTTTTTTTTTGGCCCCTGTACTTGGGCATATAAAGTTTGTGTGTCCAATGTTCCTCTCTTTCCAGTGATGGCCAACTAGGACATCTTTTGATACATATGCAGCTAGACTCAAGAACTTCGGGGTACTGGTTAGTTCATAATGTTGTTGCACCTACAGGGTTGCAGATCTCTTTAGCTCCTTGGGTACTTTCTCTAGCTCCTCTATTGGGAGCCCCGTGCTCCATCCAATAGCTAACTGTGACCATCCACTTCTGTGTTTGCTAGGCCCCGGCATAGTCTCACAAGTGACAGCTATATCAGGGTCTTTCAGCAAAATCTTGCAAGTGTATGCAATGCTGTCATCGTCTGGAGGCTAATTATGAGATGGATCCCTGGATATGGCAGTCTCTAGATGGTCCATCCTTTTGTCTCAGATCCAAACTTTATCTCTGTAACTTCTTTCCATGGGGGTTTTGCTCCCAATTCTAAGAAGGGGCAAAGTGTCTACACTTTGATCTTCATTCTTCAGTTTCATGTGTTTTACAAATTGTCTCTTGTATCTTGGGTATGCTAAGTTTCTGGGCTAATATCCACTTATCAGTGAGTCCATATCATTTGAGTTCATTTGTGATTATGTTACCTCACTCAGGATGATGCCCTCCAGGTTCAACCATTTTCCTAGGAATTTCATAAATTCATTCGTTTTAATAGCTGAGTAGTACTACATTGTGTAAATATATCACATTTTCTGTATCTATTCCTGTGTTGAGGGGCATCTGTTTTCTTTCCAGCTTCTGGCTATTTTAAATAAGGCTGCTATGAACATAATGGAGCATCTGTCCTTCTTACTGGTTTGCACGTCTTCTGGATGTATGCCCAGGAGAGGTATTGCGGGATCCTCCGGTAGTACTATGCTCAATTTTCTGAGAAACCGCCAGACAGATTTCCAGAGTGGTTGTAAAGCTTGCAATCCCACCAACAATGAAGGAGTGTTCCTCTTTCTCCACATCCTCGCCAGCATCTGCTGTCACCTGAATTTTTGATCTTAGCCATTCTGACTCGTTTGAGATGGAATCTAAGGGTTGTTTTGATTTGCGTTTCTCTGATGATTAAGGATGTTGAACATTTTTTCAGGTGTGTACTGGCTAGTTTTGTGTCAGCTTCACACAGCTGGAGTTATCACAGAGAAAGGAGCTTCAGTTGGGAAATGCCTCCATGAGATACAACTGTAAGGCATTTTCTCAATTAGTGATCAAGGGGGGAGGCCCCTTGTGGGTGGTGTCATCTCTGTGCTGGTAGTCTTGGTTCTATAAAAGAGCAGGCTGAGCAAGCCAGGGAAAGCAAGCCAGTAAAAGAACATCCCTCCATGGCCTCTGCTCAGCTCCTGCTTCCTGACCTGCTTGAGATCCAGTCCTGATTTCCTTTGGTGATGAACAGCAGCATGGAAGTGAAAGCCGAATAAACCCTTTCCTCCCCCAACTGGCTTCTAGGTCATGATGCTTGTGCAGGAATAGAAACCCTGACTAAGACAAGGTGCTTCTCTGACATTCAGTATTCCTCAGGTGAGAATTATTTGTTTAGCTCTGAGCCCCATTTTTTAATGGGGTTATTTGATTTTCTGGAGTCCACTTTCTTGAGTTCTTTATATATATTGGATATTAGTCCCCTATCTGATTTACGATAGGTATAGATTCTTTCTCAATTTGTTGGTGGCCTTTTTGTCTTATTGACAGTGTCTTTTGCATTGCAGAAGCTTTGCAGTTTCATGAGGTCCCTTTTGTCAATTCTCAATTTTACAGCACAGGCCATTGCTGTTCTATTCAGGAATTTTTCCCCTGTGCCCATATCTTCGAGGCTTTTCCCCACTTTCTCCTCTATAAGTTTCACTGTCTCTGGTTTTATGTGGAGTTCCTTGATCCACTTAGATTTGACCTTAGTACAAGGAGATAAGAATGGATATATTCACATTCTTCTACATGATAACCACCAGTTGTGCCAGCACCATTTGTTGAAAATGCTGTCTTTCTTCCACTGGATGTTTTTAGCTCTCTTGTCGAAGATCAAATGACTATAGGTGTGTGGGTTCATTTCTGGGTCTTCAATTCTGTTCCATTAGTCTACTTGTATGTCACTATACCAGTACCATGCAGTTATTATCACAATTTCTCTGTAGTATAGCATTAGGTCTGGAATGGTGATCCAACCAGAGGTTCTTTTATCCTTGAGAAGAGTTTTTGCTATCCTAGGTTTTTTGTTATTCCAGATTAATTTGCAGATTGCTCTTTGTAATTCGTTGAATAATTGAGATGGCATTTTGATGGGGATTGCATTGAATCTGTAGATTGCTTTTGGCAAGATAGCCATCTTTACAATGTTGATCCTGCCAATCCATGAGCATGAAAGATTATTCCATCTTCTGAGATCTTCTTTAATTTCTTTCTTCAAGACTTGAAGTTCTTATCATAGAGATCTTTCACTTCCTTAGTTAGAGTCACGCCAAGGTATTTTATATTATTTGTGACTATTGAGAAGGGTGTTGTTTCCCTAATTTCTCTCTCAGCCTGTTTATCTTTTGTGTAGAGAAAGGCCATTGACTTGTTTGAGTTAATTTTATATCCAGCTACTTCACCGAAGCTGTTTATCAGGTTTAGGAGTTCTCTGGTGGAATTTTTAGGATCACTTATATATACTATCTTATCATCCGCAAAAACTCATATTTTGACTTCATCTTTTCCAATTTGTATCCCCTTGATCTCCTTTTGTTGTCTAATTACTCTGGCTAGGACTTCAAGTACAATTTTGAATAGGTAGGGAGAGAGTAGACAGCCTTGTTAAGTCCCTGATTTTAGTGGGATTGCTTCAAGCTTCTAACCATTTACTTTGATGTTGGCTTCGGGTTTGCTGTAGATTGCTTTTATCATGTTTAGGTATGGGCCTTGAATTAATGATCTTTCCCAGATTTTTTATCATAAATGGGTGTTAGATTTTGTCAAATTCTTTCTCCCCATCTAACGAGATGATCATGTGGTTTTTGTCTTTGAGTTTGTTTATATACCGGATTACATTGATGGATTTCCATATATTAAACCATCCCTGCATCCATGGAATAAAACCTCCTTGGTCAGTATGGATTGCTTTAATGTGTTCTTGGATTCGTTTAGCGAGAATTTTATTGAGTATTTTTGCATAGATATTCATAAGGGAAATTGGTCCGAAGTTCTCTATCTTTGTTCAATTTTTTTGTGGTTTAGGAATCAGAGTAATTGTGGCTTCATTGAATGAGTTGGGTAGCGTACCTTCTACTTCTATTTTGTGGAAGAGTTTGTGCAGAATTGAAATTAGATCTTTGCAGGTGTGATAGAACTCTGCACTATACCCATCTGCTCCTGTGCTTTTTTTGGCTGGGTGACTATTAATAACTGATACTATTTCTTTAGGGGATATGGGAATGTTTAGATCCTTAACTTGATCTGGTATCTGTCTAGAAATTTGTCCATTTCAGCGGGAAGTGGTGGCGCACGCCTTTAATCAGAGCACTTGGGAGGCAGAGGCAGGCGGATTTCTGAGTTCGAGGCCAGCCTGGTCTACAAAGTGAGTTCCAGGACAGCCAGGACTATACAGAGAAACCCTGTCTTGAAAAACCAAAAAAAAAAAAAAAAAAAAGAAATTTGTCCATTTTGTTAAGGTTTTCCAGGTTTTTTTAGTGTAGCCTTTTGTAGAAGGATCTGATGGTGTTTGGATTTCTTCAGGTTCTGTTGATTATCTTCCTTTGCATTTCTGATTTTGTTAATTAGGATGCTGTTCCTGTGCCCTATAGTGAGTCTGGCTAAGGGTTTATCTATCTTGTTGATTTTCTCGAAGGACCAACTCTTCGTTTGGTTAATTCTTTTAATAGTTCTTCTTGTTTCCAGTTGGTTGATTTCGCCCCTCAGTTTGATTATTTCCAGCTGTCTAATCCTATTGGGTGAATTTGTTTCCTTTTGTTCTAGAGCCTTTAGATGTTTTGTCATGCTGCTAGTGTGTGCTCTCTCTAGGTTTTTTTTTTTTTTTTTTTTTTTTTTTTTTTTTTTGGAGGCACTCAGAGCTATGAGTTTCCCTCTTAGAAATGCTTTCTTTGTGTCCCATAGGTTTGGGTATGTTGTGGCTTCAATTTCATTAAACACTAAAAAGTCTTTAATTTCTTTCTTTATTCCTTCCTTGATCAAGGTATCATTGAGAAGAGTGTTTTTCAGTTTCCTCGTGAATGTTGGCTTTCTATTATTTATGTTGTTATTGAAGATCAGCCTTAGTCCATGGTGATCTGATAAGATGCATGGGACAATTTCAATATTTTTATATCTGTTGAGGCCTGTTTTGTGACCAATTATATGGTCGGTTTTGGAGAAGGTCCCATGAGGTGCTGAGAAGAAGGTATATCCTTTTGTTTTAGGATAAAACATTCTTTAGATATCTGTTAGTTCCATTTGTTTCATAACTTCTCTTAGTTTCACTGTGTCCCTGTGTAGTTTCTGTTTTCACGATCTGTCCATTGATGAAAGTGGTGTGTTGAAGTCTCCCACTATTATTGTGTGAGGTGCAATGTGCGCTTTGAGCTTTACTAAAGCATCTTTAATGAATGCGGCTGTCCTTGCATTTGGAGCATAGATAATCAGAATTGAGTGTTCCTCTTGGAGGAGTTTATCTTTGAAGAGTATGAAGTTTCCGTCCTTGTCTTTTTTGATAACTTTAGGTTGGAAGTCGATTTTATTCGATATTAGAATGGCTACTCCAGCTTTTTCTTCAGACCATTTGCTTGGAAAATTGTTTTCCAGCCTTTCATTCTGAGTTAGTGTCTGTCTTTTTCCGTGAATTGTGTTTCCTATAAGCAGCAATATGTTGGATTCTGTTGGGGCAGCCAGTATATTAGTCTATGTGTTTTTATTGGGGAATTGAGTACATTGAAGTTAAGAGAAATTACATAAAATTAATTGTTGCTTCCTGTTATTTTTGTTGTTTAAAGTTAGGATTCTGTTCCTGCAGCTGTCTTCGTTTATGTTCATTGAAGGATTACTTTCTTGCTTTTGTTGGTATTAGTTTCCGTTCCTATATTGATGTTTTTCATTTTATTATACTTTGAAGGGCTGGATTCATTGAAAGATATTTTGTGAAATAGGTTTTATCATAGAATACTTTGGTTTTTCCATCTACAGTAATTGAGAGTTTTGCTGGGTATAGTATCCTGTGCTGGCATTTGTTTCCTCTTAGGGTCTGCATGACATCTGTCCAGGATCTTCTGGCTTTCATAGTCTCTGATGAGAAGAATTTTGTAATTCTAATAGGCCTGCCTTTATATGTTACTTGACCTTTTTCCCTTACTGCTTTTAATATTCTATCTTTATTTAGTGCATTTGTTATTCTGATTATTGTGTCGGGAGTAATTTCTTTTCCGGTCCAGTCTATTTGGAGTTCTGTAGGCTTCTTGTATGTTCACGGGCACGTCATTTTTTAGGTTTGGGAAGTTTTCTTTTATAATTTTGTTGAAAATATTTGCTGGCCCTTTAAGTTGAAAATCTTCATTTTCATCAACTCCTATTATCTGTAGGTTTGGTCTTCTCATTGTGTCCTGGATTTCCTGGATGTTTTGAGTTAGGATCCTTTTGCGTTTTGTATTTTCTTTTTTTTTTTTTTTTCTTTTAGAATTTTTTTTTATTTTATTTTATTTTTTTACCTGTCCTGAGTTTTGGAGCCTGTATGCACACTGTAACTTTTAACTAATCTCTAATATCTTAGCCAGTCCTTGATTTACCTGGGCAAGGAAGGCAGATCCATTACCTTGGGAAGATTTCTTTTAGGATCTTTTTGGCTATCACATTGGCCATCTCAGTCTTTTAACTGTAAGGCTACTGCCATTCGTGTACCAGCTTGAACTCTCAGACCAAGAATGATCTGATCCTTCAGATCATTTTGAGTACCAGTTTTTTCTATCAGAATGTCAGTGCAGGGATGAGTATGTGAAGTCTTGGGCAGTAGGGTAGAGATTGAGGACAGCAGGTAGAGCGAAGGTCACTCGTTCAGTTAACAAAAAGCTCTGATAATGTGTCACAGGAGCGTTGGTAGTCATCTATCAGTCAGGAGGGTTTCGGATAATGCTTTTAAGTGTGTGGGGTGCCACTACAGTTATTTGCTGTCCCAAAGTGAGCTTATCAGCATCTTTGATAAGTAGAGCTCTTGCAGCAATAGCTTGTAGGCAAGAAAACCACCTGCTGGCAACAGGGTCTAACTTCTTGGATAGGTAAGCCACTGGCCTTTTTCAAAGTCCTAAAGTCTGAGTAAGAATTCTTTTGGTGACCCCTGATCTCTCTTTTACATAAAGAGTGAAAGGCTTGGTTAGGTCAGGCAAAGGCTGACCATCATTAGGGCCTTTTTTATTTCACTAAAGGCTTTCTGGTGATCTGGGGTCTACACAGACACTTCCCCTTCCTTGGTTAGGGAGTACAACGGGCAGGTAAGGTAGCCAACCCAGGTATCCAGAGCCTGCAGAAACCAGCAGTGCCCAAGAATTTTCTTACTTGCCTTGGTGTAGTTATAGACTTTTTTTTGTTTTTTTGTTTTTTTTTGGCTTTATTTAGCCACTGCTTCCCATCTCGAAAGGTGTATTTTAAATAAGTAACTTTAATCTGACACAGCTGAGCCTTTTTAGCTGAGGCTCGGTCTTCTGTTGCCCAGATTTCTTGTCTAGATCTTGTCTTTTTCTTTTTCTCCTATCACTGTGGCCAAGATTCTAGTCAAATTTCTCTCTTGTTTACGATCCCTCTTGTCTTCTCTTTTTTTGCCTCTCGCCTCTCTCTCTCTCTCTCTCTCTCTCTCTCTCTCTCTCTCTCTCTCTCTCTCTCTCTCTCTCTCTCTCCGTTTGTAATATGCCTTTTCTGCCTCTTACTTACTGGTTTTACTCTAAATATTTTTCATTTGGTGTTTCTCTCTCATCTCGGACCTCTCTAATCTCTTTTATCTCTATTTTTACTATTATCTATTTCTCCTCAGTCTGCCGAAGCTTTGCTTTTTCTTACAGTCTAAGCTCACCTTTTTCTAGACCTCTATACGCATTTGTCAGAGCCTGGTGATTAGACTTGTAGGTGCTCTTTACCTGGGACAGAAGTTTTAAGTGGGCAGATGTCTCCCTCGCTGGTTAGCAGCTTAGGGTGAGACCACCCTAGAAGAGAAAACATGTGAGGCAGGGAAGGGAAGGCAGCTCTCACAGATGGCTGCACCAGGCAACTCGGGGATGCAGGGGAAGGTGGCAGAAGAGGTGACTCTAGTTGGCCCTAGGAAGCCAGCAGAGGCCAGTGCTGGGGGACCCCCCGCAGGCCTCGCCCCTCTTTCTTTTCTTGCCTGTCCTGCAGGTGGTGAAATGTGTGGTGGTGGTGGGGCAGGCATCCCGGGGAAACCTCCATATCGGTGTTCCTGGGCCACAGTTTCCCACGTAGCGCCTTGTCTCTGCCATTGCATGCTGATGCTGCTGAAGTTCTCAGTCCAGCCCTGTAGCTGCATGCAGCTCCAAGGGGTCTTTCGGGGTTCCTGGGTCATGCAGATCTCCGTGGAACCTCCAAATGAAAGAACCTAGTGGGGAAACCCCCACTCAATTCTTGTTCGGTGTGCATCCAAGAATCACGAACAGACGATCATCTTAATGTAAAAGCGTGAGGTAATTTAATGACGGAGCTCTGGGCCGACACTTATCTCCCACAGGAGACAGAGTTGTCGACCACATGGTGGAGCCACAATAGAGGAGCTCTGGATCGACACTATCTCTTGCAGAAGACAGTGGTATCGACCTGTATTTTCTTTGATTGTTGTGCCGATGTTCTCTATGGAATCTTCTTCACCTGAAATTCTCTCTTCAATCTCTTGCATTCTGTTGCTGATGCTTGCATCTATGGTTCCAGATTTCTTTCCTAGGGTTTCTATCTCCAGCGTTGTCTCACTTTGGGTTTTCTTTATTGTGTCTACTTCCCTTTTTATGTCTTGCATGGCTTTATTCAATTCCATCACCTGTTTGGTCATGTTTTCCTGCAATTCTTTTAGGATTTTTTCTGTTTCCTCTTTAAGGTCTTCTACCTGTTTAGCTGTGTTCTCCTGTATTTCTTTAATGAGTTATTAAAGTTCTTCTTGATGTCCTCTACCATCACCATGAGTTATGCTTTTAAGTCTGGGTCTTGCTTTTTGGATGTTTTGGGGTGCCCAGGACTAGGTGATTGGGAGTGTTGTTTTCTGATGATGGTTAGTTGAATTGATTTCTGTTAGTAGGATTCTTATGTTTGCCTTTCGCCATCTGGTAATCTCTGAAGCTAGTTGTTATAGTTGTCTGTGATACGAACTTGTTCCTCAGGTGACTCTGTTAGCCTCTATCAGCAGACTAGCTCTATCCTTAGCTTCAGTGGTCAGAGTACTTTCTGCAGGCAAGCTCTCTTCTTGCACAGAAGGTGGCCAGATTTCAGTTGTTCGAACCTGCCTCCTGGCAGAGGTTGTGTTCCACTCACCAGAGGTCTTATGATCCCGTGGAGGGTCCTGTGAGGAACTTGGGGGTGTCCAGAAACTCCACGTGAAAGGAACCCCAGTGCTAGGGTGGACTGGACGGGACTTTTGCCCCTGTTTAGGCTAGGTTATCTGCATCCCTAGTTAATGCAATCTCAGGTCCTGCGAGAATGGATTGGTGCAGACGCTGTGTTCCATGCACCAGAGATCTTAGGATCCCATGGGGGATCCTGTGTGCGTCCTTGCAGGTGTCAGCAGACTCCCCGGGCAATGCACCCCAATGCTGTAGTGGACCCGAAGGCTTAATTTATATCTTAATTTCTTTATATTTCTTTTTTTTTCTTTCGTTCTTTCTTTTTTTTTTTTTTTTTTTTTTCGAGTTTTTTGGAGACTGTTTTTCTCTGTGTATCCCAGGCTGTCCTGGAGCTCCCTCTGTAGACCAGACTGGCCTTGAACTCAAAAATCCCCTACCTTTTCCTCCCAATTGCTGGGTTTAAAGGCATGGGCCGCCATTGCTTGGCAACACTAAAACTATGAAACACCAAAATTAAAAACACTCAAATTTTAAATAAGTATTCAAGAACAAGAACAGCAAAATAACCTAAGAAAAGCACTAAAATGCAAAAAAAAGAAAAGAAAAAAAAAACAATAAACAAAAAATAAAAAAAAAAAAAAAACCCTGAAGGATAAATAAAACCTCAAAACCCTAAAACACACTAAAATCATTTAAAGAAACAGAAAAAAAATACTAAAAATAAACTAGAAGCCTGAAAAAAAAAGGCAAATAAACACTCTAAAACACTCGTCTAAAAACCCTACAAACACTAAAAAAAATCCTAAAAATCTTAAAAAAACACACAAGAAGCCAAAAATATCACTAAACTTATTTTTGTTTTCTTTCTTTCTTTCTTTCTTTCTTTCTTTCTTTCTTTCTTTCTTTCTTTCTTTCTTTCTTTCTTTCTTTCTTTCTTCTTCTTCTTCTTCTTCTTCTTCTTCTTCTTCTTCTTCTTTTTTTTTTTTTTGAGTTTTGGAGACGGGGTTTTTCTGTGTAACCCTGGCTGTCCTGGGGCGTCCTCTGTAGACCATGATAACCTTGAACTCTTAAATCTATCTACCTCTGCCTCCCAAGTGTAGGATTAAAGGCAAGGTCACCACTGCCTGCTAACACTAAAACTCTTAAACCCCAAAAATATAATTCTTAAATTAAAAAAAAGAAAAAAAAACTCAAGAAAACAAAAAATAGAAACAGTAAAATGCTAAAAATACCCTAAAGCCTAATAAGAACTGAAAATCACTAAAACACCGGACCAAATAGCACTCTGAACCCAAAAGAAGGGGCTCCTCAGCGTCCCTCCTCATTCAGAAAGCTTGGATGATTGCATTGCTACCTCAAGCAGAAGTGCAAAGTGAGTAATATCAGAACTGGCCAGTGCAGGCACAAGGACAGCTTCTCCATGGGCTCTGGACTGGCCCGTGCAGGCTTGACGACAGCCACTTTCCAGCTGAGGACTGACCCGTGCAGGCACAAGGACACTCACTTTCAAGGCTCAGGACTGGCCCATTCAGGCATGAGGACAGCCTCTCTCCAGGCTTGGGACTGGCCCGTGCAGGCATGAGGACAGCAGTTCTCGAAGTTTGCTTGATTCCTGAGGCCAACGGCCACTCTAGTTCTGTGTGCTTGGCCTTCAGGACACGTTCACAGTTCTAGGGAGAGAGAGCCTCTCTCAGAGGAAGCTGCTTAAGCGTTTATTTTATTTATTTATTTATTTATTTATTTATTTATTTATTTAGCCTCGAGTAACCATTTGTAAGTACATTCGCTGCCCCTTTCATGGGCAGTGGCCCATTTCATGTTTCTTGAACAATGTCCTTCACAATTAAATGGCCAGACATGTGGAGAGAGGGCAGCAAGCCTCAGCCTGGACTTTACCCTCTGACCACAGACCATCGGTTTCCCAGCCTCCACAGCCTGGGACCCCCTCCACTGTCCCCCAACCAGATGGTAACACCTTACCCCAACAGGGTCAGCACTTGACCAGCAGAGACCCGAGGGATTTTGCTACTCCGGGGCCCCTTAGACCAACTGGGTAAAAGTTCAGGTGCCCAAATCCCTATGAAGACCAGAGATTCAAAAAACCTGATGCACATGTGACAGATAAGCTACTGAAACTCAAAGCTCTTGTCAAGGCTTCGGCCAAGA
This sequence comes from Mus caroli, assembly GCF_978045245.1. NCBI lineage: Eukaryota > Metazoa > Chordata > Mammalia > Rodentia > Muridae > Mus > Mus caroli. The sequence continues at coordinate 339,254 of NW_028227312.1, read as the reverse complement.
AGAGGACCTCGGACCCCCTGAAGGATCTAAAAAAGAACAAAAAATTGGACTCTTACACTTCCTCTGAGGGTTCCTGAGAGCACGAGTCACCCACTGACCAGGGATACCAGACCATCTGTTTTACAGCCCACCACCAGAAAAAGAGTAGCCTCCTCTTCTGTGCCCATCCCTGGGAAGGTGACAAGAAGCCAGTCTATATCCACTGTGTTTGAAGAACCTATGGATTTTGACCAGTTGGGTGCCAGAGTGCCTGCAACATCTTTTAAACATGAGGCAGGAGATGCCAGACAAAAGTTCAAAGAAGATCACACAGTGCATGGGCCATCTTCTGCTGGACAACATGGACAGGTAATTTCCCCGCACATTCAAGGTTCCCCACATCCTTCCCGATTTAGCCAGGAAGATCTGGGATCTTCCACTTCTCCCCAAGATGCTCAGGGACTGTCGCTATCCACCCAACATGCTCAGGGACTGTCCCTATCAACCCAAGATGTTCTGGAACTAACCAGATATTTCCAAGAGTCTATGGGACATTCCACTTCTGCCCAAGCATCCCAAAGACTTCCCACTTGTGCTGAAAGGAAAATCATACATGCCTCCTCTTCCAGAAGGAGTTCTAAAAGGATGTCCCCTACCCTACATAACTCTCATCTTTCCAATTCTCCTCCAAAGCATGTTGGACAAGACTCCTCTGTTCAAGGGGACCTACCACAGGCCCCATCAGACAAGGAGGGATCCAAACCTCCTTCTCCCAAAGGTAACGTCAGAGATTTCTCCTTTGTCCCAAATGCACCGAGTTCCATCTCCTTTCCCCAAGAGAGTTCATGTTTGACAGCTGCCAAAGCAGAGCATGGAGATAAGTCCTGTCACAAAGAGAGCCAAAGATGTTCCCCTTCTCCCCCAAAGTGCTCTATGCAATCTGCTTCTCGTAAAGTTAGTTTGAGACCTGACCCTGTTGACCAAGGGGATTTCAGAACTTCCCCTTTAAACCAAGAGCGCTTTCAAAGTCCTCTACCATTAAAAAACGGGCTCAGATCATCTCTTACAGTCCAAAGGGAAAGAAATGCAAACATGATTCCCCAAGTGAGCCTCAAACCGCTCATATCTGCCCAATCAGAGACAAAAATTTCCACACTTATACCTGGAGCTCAAGGACCTTTGCCATCCTTAGAAGGGGCTCTTGAGAGTTTCACACATAGGCTAGATGTGATAGAAACTCCCGAGTCTTCCAAAGGGACTCTTGTGCCTTCTGCACAAACACAAAGTGAACTAGAACCATCAACATCTTCGCCAGGGGTTCTGAAACCTTCTCTATCTGTAAGGGGGCCACTAGGATTATCTCCCTCTATGGAAGAACATCAAAGACATGTTCTTAAATCTGCTCTCCCACAGAAAGGAAGATTAAATCATTCTCCTGCTATGAAAAGTGATCCTGAACATTCTCATTCTAGCAGAGGATTGAAAGATGCTCTCTCCAAACAATGGGTCCTCAGAAAGTCCCGATCTGATCAAGAATTATTCAAATATCCCCTACCAGTCAAAAGGGCCCTCCTGACTTGTCATCAGGTCCCAAACAGCCGAGATTCTGCCAAAATGCTTCCAGGGAGCCAAACAAGCTCCATCTTTGTACAGTGTGCTGAGACCATACAACCCTCCATGCAGCCCTTGGGGGCGCTGGTACATTATGTATCTGTAGGAGAAGCTGTAAAGAATTCCCCATATACACCAAAGATGCTAGGATTTCCAAAACCTGTACAGGATTCTCTGAGTATTACCCTATCACATAAAGGGATTGTAGGACAGGATACCTCTACAAAAGGAATTATAGGCACAGTCCCATCTTTAGAAAGGACTCGCGGTTGTTACACATCTACAAAAGATGTTCTAGGACAGATTCCATCTGTACAGTAAGTTCTGGATCCAATCCAATGTGAATAAGGTGCTATGGGATGTGATTTGCACACACAAGAGTCTGTAGCATCCTGTACAGCTAAAGAAGGGAATTCCTTGGATTCTACCTGTGCACAAGAATCCATAGGACCTCCCCAAATTTCACAGGAGACTATGAGAACTACCCTATCTCCTCAAGAGGATCAGCCATCTTCCCCAAATACACAAGATGCTATAGACTCTTATCCACATGGACAAAGGGCCGTTCGTCCTTCTCCATGCCAACACATGTCTCCAGAATATCTTCCAAATGCCCAGAAAGCTCTGGGTTCTACTTCATCTTCAAAAGACCCGTGGAACCTGTTTTGACCATCAAGTTGGCTAAGACACCTGATACTTCTAGACAGAAGTTGTTATCCCCTTTTTCAGCTGAAGAAAGTTTTCTTGGAACTTCCATGAGTACACAAGTAGGGCTAGAAATCTCCCTACCTGCCCAAGAGTCTCTTAGATCTCTCAAATATGTCCATGATGCTCTAGGAGAGGCCACATCTACAGAGGTATCTCTAGGCCCTTCCCCTCATTCTGAAGCCACAATCAAGTCTTGTATAGGTACACAAGACACATTAAGACCTTCCCCATCTGTGCAGATGGTCATAGGATCTACCATATCTGAACAGGCACTTTAAAATTATGCAAGTCCCATTTTATCAGAAGTTCTGGAGTCTCCTTTGTCAAAGTGTTGTTGAATGTAATATGATTATTAGGATGTTTGGACTCACATACAAGTAATGCTACTCATCTTCCAGAACTGCTGTTAAGAACAGTAAGATTATACTATACATGTCATGTATTATTCCTTTTAGAATTAGACTATTCCTGACAAGTCTGAAATTCCTAGAACACAGTTTTACCTGTTTGCTCAGTACATCTATATATATAGTGTGTGTGTGTGTGTGTTTGTGTGTGTGTGTGTGTGTGTTTGTAGCAGTGGTGGCCCATGACTTAAATCCCAGCAACTGGGAGAAACAGTTAGAAGGATTTTTGAGTTCAAGACCAGCTTGGTCTACAGAGGGAGTTCTTGATCAGCCAGAGAAACCCAGTCTCTAAAAACTCAAACAACTAAAATCAAGAAACAAGGTAATGTACTCTTTCCAATAGTATTTAGTAAAGTGAATAAAACAGCAATGGCATGTGCTGTAAGATCGAGGATTGACAAATGGTACCTCATGAAACTGAAAATCTTCTGCAAGGCAAAAGACACCGTCAATAAGAAATAAAGGTCACCAACAGATTGGGAAAGGATATTTACCTATCTTAAATCAGATAGGGGACTAATATCCAATATATATAAAGAACTCAAGAGGGTGGACTCCAGAAAATCAAAGGACCCCATTAAAAAATGGGGCTCAGAGCTAAATAAAGAATTCTCACCTGAGGAACACCGAATGGCTGAGAAACACCTATGTTGAATAGAATTGTAGGTTTTTTTTGTTTTTTTTTTTTTAAGGAATTAATTATGAATCTTGCCTAGAGAGCAAGGCAAAAAAAAAAACAATAAAAGTGGTTCAAATAGAGAAATTTGAAGTCACATAATTTTAGTAATAAATAGCATAACCTGACACAAAAAACCCCTAGAGACCTTCTAGAAAGCTCTTAGATCAGATGTATAAATTCAACAAAATAATAGAATACTCAGGATATAAAATCTAGTGGACAGAATCATTGGTTGAATTGGAGAAAGACTGAAGGAGTCTGACGTCACAGGCCCCTCCCATGACATGCACTTCCTGCCCTGGGCCTGAGTGACTGAAAAGCCTTGACCCCCTGGCCCCGCCCCCTGCAGCTCACTTCTTGCCCCTGGACCTCGCCTCTCTGGCCTCTGTCAGAGGCTTCGTCAGTGACTTCAGGGCCATGGGACTCCCCCTGCACCTGCTTGTTATATTTAAATAAAAAATATCCCATGAGTTCCTGAACAGAAATGATTTTTATTTTTTTATTTTTATTTTATTTTTATGAGAGCCCATTGGGTCAAAGGGGTACATTTTATGACCTCGATCGTCACTTTATGAGTCTTCAAATACTATAGCACATTGTTTCACAAAATGGTTTTATAATTTTTGGGGTCTTTTTAGGGTTCTTGAGGTTTTGTTGAATTTTAGGGCAGTTTTTAGGGGTTGTACCTCTACCTCCCAAAGTACTGGAATTATTCACATCAACATTTCTGGTTTTTTAGACTTAAGGTTTTTTCGTGTCTTTTTAGGGTTCTACAGATTATTATTATTTTAGGTTGTTTAAAGCTTTTTAAAAAACATACCTAAACCACATGATCATCTCGTTAGATGCTGAGAAAGCATTTGACAAAATCCAACACCCATTTATGATAAAAGCTCTTTATCAGGTTTAGATTCTCTCTGGTGGAATTTTTTTTGCTTCCGTTTGTTTCTTCTTAGATTAGCAAATTAAGATTGTGAAAATGGCTCTTTTGGAAAATCAGAGGTCTTTTGTATTTAAAGAACCCATATAATGGCAGAATCTCTCTGTCCCTGTCTCTGTATCTGTCTCTGTCTCTCTAAGTCTCTGTCTCTGTCTCTCTGTCTCTCTGTCTCTCTGTCTATCTCTGTCTTTCTCTCTGTCTCTTTCTCTGTCTCTCAATCTCTCTGTCTCTCAATCTCTCTGTCTCTCTGTCTCTCTCTGCCACTCTCTGCCTCTCTCTGTCTCTGTCTGTCTCTGTGTCTGTCTCTCTCTCTCTGTCTCTGTCTCTCTCTCTGTCTCTGTCTCTGTCTCTGTCTCTGTCTCTGTCTCTGTCTCTGTCTCTCTCTCTCTCTCTCTCTCTTTCTCTCAGGCTGCCTAAGAATCAATAGTTCTCTATTGCTTCAGTTCTGTGCTCCCTGCCATGATGATTGACCAAAGTTCTGACGCTGTATCCCATCGTCCAAATAAATGCTTTATTATCTAATAATAGCCTTAACCATGGTGTCACTTCACTGCAATAGAACAGTGACTAAGACAGGATCAAGCCAATAAACAGTGTTTCCTGTTATCACTTCAAGTTCCTATTTTTGGCTTCCTAGGAGATAGTCTGTAACCTGTAAGCAACTAACCCTTTTGTTCCCAAGTTATTTTTGATTGTAGTATTCTTTATGGTGAGAAAGAAGCAAACTAGAACAATTACCTGTCATATAGGTAATGAGTACATCTTACCTTTAAATTAAAATGAAACGTCTATACATTATTGTGTGTGGTTATAGGATAAGTGACAGTGATACTATTTGACATTTAGCTTCTGAAAGAATCTGTCCCACTTACTGTTTCTATTGTTGTAAGTATATACCAGGTCCATAGAGGAAACTACATAGAAAAGGTTTTATTCAGTTTATACTTCCACATTGCTGTTTATCACCAAAGAAGTTGGGACAGAACCTGAAAGAACACAGGATCATGGAGCCAGGAGCTCATGCATAGGCTATGGAGTGGTGATGCTTATTGACTTGCTCCTCAAATCTTGGATTTCACCATGCACACTGGACTGGGCAGTCTCCCACCAATTAAGTAAATGCTTGGGAGTTAGATCATATGGAGGCATTTTCTCAACTGAGGCTCCTCCTTTTAAAGAATTTAGATCTTGTCAAATTGCTATGAAACCAGTGTGGCATTCTGAATGTAGTTGGCCTATGAGGAGGTGTGGACTTGATGGAGTAGGTGTGTCCTTGATGGAGGAAGCATATCATTCTGGGTCTTTAAAGCTCTGTCCAGAGTGAAAGAGACTCTCCTCCTCGCTGCATGCAAAACAAATCTTTTCTCCTGGCTGCAATTGGATCAAGATGCATAACTCTCAGATTCCACTCCACCACCATGCCTGACAAGACACAACCCTGTTTCCTGCCTTGATGATGGTGGATTGAACCTCTGAACATGTAATGAATGTTGAAAAGCCCTCATGAAATATTGTCCCTTATGAGAGGCCTTGGTCATGGTGGCATTTCAAATGAATGAAACCCTAACTAAGACAACCAGCTAGTACAGAAACTCTCCCAGATATCAAAATTAATCAACAATAGAGAGTATTTCTAGTCATGCAGCATACAAACTTATTCAAGAGAGAAAAACAGCAATGAATGAGTACATGATAAGCCTCCCTCAAAGAGACACTCTTAGAGTGCAGATTTGGCAAAGGCAGACACCCATGAAGCTCAGGAGCTCCTCACGAGAAGTGACCTACCAAGTGGGCAACCTCAAAGCATTTGAAACCCATGACAAACAGCATAGGAAAGATGTCAGCACAAATGCATTCGATACACCTTCTATGTTTTCTGAGAAGGAGGTCACAGACAAGTAAAAGACTGGAATTTCAAGGGCATAGACAGGTTGAAGTAGCACACAGATATGTAGATAGTCATAAGTTTGGTGGAGAGCCAGGTGGAACAGACCAGTGTGGGAGATTTTGATGGTCATCTGGGTCATTCATCACAGATATCCAAAAGATCACAGGATTCATCAGAGGCAAAGAGTGCTCAGGGAAGGAACACAGGATCTATTCAACACCTGAAATTACCTAACAGCATACTCATTTTATTTTCTGAATTACTTATTTGAACTGTACTAGTTATTCTGGTAAAATGTACTCTAAGAAACACACACACACACACACACACACCACATTCTTCTGCAATGACTGGCTGGCTATTTGTTAATAAACAAAAGAAGCCAATGTGGATATGGCACAATTTTGACTATGTAAATGAACTTTCTATTCTTCCTGAGTCTCCTGCTTCATTTTGTGAGAATTCCTTCTTTGAATTTATTTATCCCTCAGTGTCCTCTACTCCTTTGTGTGTCCATTGTTCTTTTTAAATTTCACTATCAATTTGATCTTTCATACCTTCATCGTGGTTTCTTTTCTGCATGTAAATAATATTTTCTTAACATAGATATCTTTGTGGGATTAGAGAGATGACTCTAAATCCAGAAGACTGGATTTGGTTTCTTGAATTCATATCCAAGGCTCACAATCACCATTAATGGCAGCTCCAGGGGACCCAACAACTCATATTTCTGTGGTCAACTGCACTCACAAGCACATGTCCTACCCTCACACATATAAGAAAAGATAAAAATATTAAAAAGAGAGACAAGTTTCACTAGACTTCATTATTCAAATGAAACTTGATACTCTCTAATTGCTGAAACTGTTTGGATCATTTTTATGGATTACTCCTTATGTTCCAAGGCCAAATTCCTTTTATGTGTCACTCTTTCACCATCTTTGTTTCTTCCTCAGACATCATACCAGAGATTCTACTGATGTTATATCCTTCTCCCCTACTTAATAAACATCCTTCTTTTGCTGCGATCCCTGCTCCACCACATCCCATCTCCAATTCCAGTCCTCCATACAGAGCAGAGATACTAAGTCCTATTAATTTTACCATGTGTGATATCAGATGTATGTACTGTTCTTCCACCATAGCCCATCTCTTCCACCAAAGTCTTATGTCATATCATGTCATATCATATCATGTCTATTCAACACCTGAAATTACCTAACAGCATACTCATTTTATTTTCTGAATTACTTATTTGAACTGTACATAAAAAAATCATGGTGTCATATCACACATTTTAAATTTTAGAGCAAAACAAATTTTATTGGCAATCATACTGGGTTTGTCAAAGACACTTAGGTAGACAACACAGGAAAACAAACATTTTTTTTCCTATTCTACAAGTTTATGGGCCTGTACTTTTGTGATTTTTTCACCTTAAGGAGTCTTTGACACCAGATTATAGACATAGATCTGGAGATCACCATGAAACTTGATAAAGTACACAGAAGGATTGGCACGAATTTGGTAAACAATCTTTCCAAGATTTTTGGAACCATCCTCTCTGGTGTATTGCACCCAGTTTCCTATTAAGAAGTCACTGTTATCATGTGATGTCACCTCAGCATGAGGAGTCTCTGGAATGATGTCAAGGTTACCTTCATCGTATTCATCCAGGAGCTCATAAATGTAGAGGACCGGATCCTTCTTGTAGCTAATGTAAAACCAGTCCTTCATGACTGGCACCTGGGCTAGCACCATCCCATTCCAGTTTTCCTCAGAGCCATGCTTTCCCTCAAATTTGTGTTGTACTGCTCTGCCAACCAGGCTTCTGGCGAGGTGGGCATCCCTTATCTGAGGAAATACTACATTGTGAGGCAAAACCTTAAGATTTAAAATCCTCTCATCACTGTGGAGCTCCAGTCCATAGACGCTGTCAATACCGTCATACTTCAGCAAATAAAGAGAAGGGTTTGTTGGCAGTTGATCTAGAACTATGGCCTTCCAATGGCTGACAGGTTCATTACCTTCCTTCCAACTGTGAGAAATTCTGCAGCCGACAATAATTCTCAGGGCCTGGGATGAAGGCATCCTCCTCCTCTTCTTTTTGAGGGATGTCATGCTCAGCCTCTTCGGAGGTATTGTCTTCTAAATGGCTGTAGAACTGGTGTATTAGGCCACAGCAACCCTGGTCCACTGTCTTGTGACTATCATTCTTTGTTCAATCATCATACTTGGCCATTGTCTGGGTTTGAAGATCTTGCCTGTTTAAACCAGAAACAATGCTGTTGTCTCTGTCATAAATATGAGATCTTAAAGGGCAATGGGTGTGGGGTGCGAGAGAATGCTGGACCAATGCTCTTCTTTAAGAGAACTTCTGGGTAGGTGAAGAAGGCTATGCTAATCAGGTGTGTGCTTCTAAAGTCAATTTTATCAAAATAAGAATTTCATAAGCCATTATGGTGCATGCATTTATTCCGAGCTCTCAGGAGGCAGGGTCTGGCATTTTTCTGAGTTAGAGGCCAACCTGGTCTACAAAGTTAGACCCAGGGCAGCCAGTGACATACAGAGTATTCCTGTTTCAAATAGATCAAAAACAACAAAACAAACAAACAAACAAACAAAACAAAGAACAAAATAACAAAAAACAAACAAAGAAAACAAACGAATAAAAAGAGAATTTAATAGGAGATGGTCGTGACCTAAGTCTTTAATCCCAGATTTCAAGGGGCAGTGGGAGGCTGACCTTTGTGACATCAAGGCTAGCTTGGTCTGACAGCCATAGCTACACACAGAGAAACTCAAAATAAAATTAAACAAACAAATAATCCAACGAACAAGGGATTCCAGGAAATGAACATAGGGAAATTAACAAGTAATTCTCTAGAGCTCAGATAACATACTCAGATAAAAATTTCTTCAGCCCTGAGCTAATTTTCCTCTGCTGAGGAAACTTTCCTTAAATGGGTAGGTCAGTGTGGAAGTTGGTATGTCTGTTGCCCTCAAGGATCAAGCAGAATAGAATTAAAAAATGAGCCAGAGTTGTCACCATACCTCTCTTGTATTTGCATGTTCTGAGCTAGTTGGCTACTTTCACAAATATCTACCTAGGGACAGAGCACACAACTGGACTTCTGTATTGTGTCTCCAGACCCAGTCCCAGGCATATTATTGAAGCCATTGCATCTCCGACTTCAACAAGATCTCAACAAGTCCATGCCATATCAGCCATTTAGAAGTAATATCTTCTAAAATGCACATGGACAAAGGGGAGTTTTGGCATATTAGTGGTATTGTGAAGGAGATATTGTTAGCAAGGTTAATAAACTCAGGAGATCAAATAACCTAAACCATCCACCCTCCTAGATCCCAAACATGGGAGAAATTAGAATGTACAGTTACTCACTGTAGGAGGGAAAACATATAGCCTTAAGGAGCCATGAGAGCCCAAGATACTCCATAAATATACATACCCCAAACAAATGTCCTAGTTTTCAAGATTCTGTCTTCTGAACCAGGCCAGGCACCAAAAGCCTCTGGAAAAACTTTATGGGTCAGGAGCTGACCTGGCTTTCACACACCACTGTGAAGATACTGAACCCAGCTTCAAGGAATTCTAGTGTCTCCAAGTGGAATAGATGTGCAAACTCTGACCAGTGCTCTGTGACATCACCCTATCTCAGCTTACATCATAGAACCCCTATCAGGCTGGTTCCTTCTGGAGTTACACTCAGAAACATTGAGCATCTAGAATTTACATTTTCATATGGCCTCCTAGAAATCCAAAATAAATCCCTACAAAAATGGCCTGATTACCTGATTCACATTCTGCCCAAGTAGATTCACTCTTGTATCATTTTAATTGTGTATTTGTTTGTTTGTTTGTTTATTCTGGTTTTTTGGGGGGGTTGTTTTTATTTTCCTTCTGTGAAAGTCTTCAGTGTCTGACACACCAGCATTCTTGGTGGTTATTTTCCCTGTTACAATCTTCCCCTTGGTTATCTTTAAGCTGTTCTTGGAATCAGAAATGTTGCCAGACTCTTGAGGCAACACACTGGATAGCACACTATTCATTTTATCAAAACCCACAGTTAGAGGAAGACAATTTTTTATTCAAAGAAAGCTGGAGTTTGACAGGATTGAATACCTTGTATTGAAGCCAATGGCAATCATGAATTATGGATTCTTTGCAAAGTGCAAGGAAATCATAGTCCTTGGTCCTGCTTACAAATTTGAGATAAACTTAAAACAACCTGGTATCTAACAGTCACATTTTAAAGCTCTTTAAAGTTTACCAACATTTCTGGTTACAAGGAATTTCATAGATTGAATGCAGTAAAACAGGATGAAATAGATAATGTAATTTTACTTTTGAAATATGGGTTGACAGAATACTTTACACAGGTAAGTATGGAATTTACTTACAAATTAGAGGGCACTTTAATTGTTCATGCCACATAGATCTTCAGTTCTTCAAAAAAAAATCTTTTTCAGTCTCCTCCACTGTCCCCACCACACTGTACATACTCTTCATAGTGGATGACACTAACTAATTAGTTAGACTCTTCCAGCTCAGCCATCAACAAAAGATCATTCCTTATAGATGTGGCCATATGTCAGTGTGATGAGGGCAGTCTTCATCTGAGGTACTATCTTCCCAGTTTGATTTTCGTTCCAATAATAATCTAAGAAGAACCACTAAACATCCATAATATCAATGTTGATTGTTATACTGTGTGAAATAGACAAGCTATGGAGGAAATATAGATGTCAACCACACGGTGAATTTCTTAAAATGAGAGAGAGAGAGAGAAAGAGAGACAGAGAGACAGAGAGACAGAGAGACAGAGAGACAGAGACAGAGAGAGTGTGAGACAGAGATAGAGACAGACAGACAGAGACAGAGAGACAGAGAGACAGAGAGACTGAGAGAGAGACAGAGGTATTTCTCATCTAAGTTTACTAGTGAAGGGTTTTGATTTCAGAAAGAATAGATGGTAATGAGAATTATGTTAGGTGAGACAAGCCAAACTCAAAGTGACAATTGTCAAATTATAATTTTAATAAGGCACATTAAATAAAAGGAGATATTTTGAAACAGTATGGGCAGCAGCAGGGGGGCTGAGCAGATAGAAATGGAGAATAGTGGGGAGGATGAAGATGGTTAAAGAACAGTATAAACCTGTGAAAAGAGTCACAACAAAGTCCAGTGACTTGTACACTTAAAGCACATTGGTATTAAGTAGAAGATTCTAAATGATGGTTTGATTAAATTGGGAATTTTAGCTTCAAGATACTATAAAATTTATTTTTATGTTTCTAATCTCATGTGGATATTGCATTTTGGGCTAGATATGGTTGACAGGATATGGCAAGGTGTTTACATCTTTGTATAACATTATTCACCCTAAACACACGTCACTCAGTGGGCTGCCATGCTTTCATAGGGAAGGAAGTAGTTAGAGATTTTAAGTGTACATGAGGTAGAAAGAAAAATGCCCCCACATGACTATATATTTTCAAATATTCACCTTCATATGTTGTTTGAATGAGTTTCCCCAAATGTAATTTTCTGTAGACTGATCCTCAGGTTTTAATATATTAGGAAAAATTGGACTGGGTCAGGAGGGATAGGACCTACAAATAAAAATCAACGAATAATGCTGTCATAGGAAAGGTTTAATTATGACAGGGAGTTTGGTTCCCTCTTTTGTCTTTCTAGCCCATTGGATCCCTTCTGTGATTTCAACATCTCACTAGAATTTCTTTATCTACTGATAATGTCTTCTTCTTGAATTTCCTGACTCCTGAAAAGAAGTCATGCAAAATAGGCTTTATTGTATACTAGAAATCAGTTTCATTCTTTTTGTCAATACAACATGTATGATTATGTCTCAGAATCATGATCAACTGAGCCATAGGGGAAAATAATTAGGCTATTTGTGCTGACTAAAGACGAGATGAGTTCAGTGTTATCATGTGATCTCTTCATGAAAGAAAGCTGCATAGTGGGTGAGAATAGATTAGAGAGTTACAGCCCAGGAGGGACTCAGCCATCTGCTGTTGGCCTTGGAGATATAAAGGGACACTACATAAGGGATCCCTAGGAAGAGTGCCAGCCACTGCTTTTAGCTAGTGGAACCATTTTTAGAATCACCATTTTCTAGATTTTAAGAGATAACTGGATTACTTTAATTTACTAAGTAAGGCCATTTGATACATCAGTGATCATCAACAAGCTGTACAGGTGTGGAAAGAAGGTTGGGGACTCAGAAGAAGCCTGTTCTTGAAAAACCCTCTGCGTTCAAGGGTGGGAGACATCTGCCCAGCAACACTAGATAAACATTATACATTGGTAATGGTACCCCCATCATGTCTAGACTAATGGTTTTCCAACCATGGGTTGAGACTCTTTTCAGTGCTCAAAAAACCTGATACAAGTGTCCCATATCATATATCTTGTTTATAAGATATATACATTACAATTAATGATTATAACAAAATTATAGTTTGAATTTGCAATGAGATAACATTACAATTTGGGAACTGTGTTTTAAAGGGCCACAATATTGGGAAAATTGAGTACCACTAGTCCTGACTCTTCAAAAGCATGTGATTCAGGATCATATGGAGGAATAATCCCCTTTCTTCAATCTGGTACTCCCGGAATACATCACCCAAAATTGTGAAAGTTAAACAGCTGCCTTACCATAGTCTATAAGCAGGGCATGCTGTCATCTTAGGTTTCTTGTAATTTTTTTTTTTCTTTTTAGAATTTTAGAGTATTTGTTTGTTTGTTTGTTTTTGTTTTTTTTGTTTTTTGGTTTTTGTTTTTCTTTTCTAGAACTTTAGCATTCTCTTGAGGGTTTCAGGTTTTTATTTAGGGCTTTAAAGTTTTGTAGGTATGTTTTACATCATTTAAGGGTTTTTTTTTTTTTTTTTGGACTTTAGTGTTTTGATGGGTTTTTAGCTTTTTCTTTTTAAAGGATTTTAGGTTTTTTATGGTTTTAGTGTTTTTTGTGTCTTTTTAGTGTTCTTCAGTTTTTCAGAATTATAGGAATTTTCTTTGTGATTTAGGATTTTTTTGAAGAGATTTTTTAAAAAAGAAATTTCATTGTGTTTTCTTGTTTGTATATGTTTTTTAAGAATTTTATGGTGTTTTTAAATTTTGGGGATTTTTTTTGGAGCCTTAGGGTTTTTTCTTATAGTTTTACATTTTTTTTTTAGGGTTCTTGATGTTTTGTAGAATTTTAGGTCTTTTTTAGGTTTTTAGAATGTTTTAGGATTTTTTTAAGAGTTCTTATTTTGTTTTGTTTTGTTTTGTTTTTATGTTTTATGTGTTTTTTGTTGTTGTTGTATTTTTGTTTGTTTGTTGTTTTTTGGTTTTTTTACGGCTTTAAGTTATTTGAGGGATTTTTGGTTTTTGTTTTAGGGTCTTTATAGGGTTCTTGGGTTTATTTTGGTATTATAGATTTTTTTTTTTATTTTAGGATTCTTTTTAGGATTTCAGTTTTTATATTTAGGGTATTAGGTTTTATATGTTTTTTAAAGTGTGTTTCAGGGATTTGGGGAGATTCAGGGTTTTGATGTATTTTAAGTGCTTTTAAAATATTTTAGGAGGTTTTTTTTTAGGATTTTAGGGTTTTTTGGGGGGTCTTTTTATCATTCTTGAGTTTTAAAAAAGAATTTTGGATTTTTGGTGATTTTTTTTTAAAGCTTCATTTTTGTTTTTGTTTTTGTCTTTGTTTTTGTTTTTAATTTTATGGTTTTTAGGGATATTTCAGGTTTTTTAAAAAAGATTTAATTTTTTTTTTGTTTACTACTTTAATTTTTTTTTAGGATTTCAGGGTTTTGTTTTTGTTTTTTTTGTTTTTTTTTTTTTTAATAATTTTAGGGTTTGGGGAGGTTAAGGTCTGATTTTTTTTTTAATAGTTATTTTTTGGTTTTTTTTAGGCTTTTATAATTTTTTTCACGGTTTAATTTTTTAGTTTTTTTCTGATTTTAGGGATTTTTATGTGTATTTTAAAAATGGGTTTAATTTTTAATTTTTTAGCTTTATAAGGATTTAGGTAGTTTTTTTTAGGATTTTCATAAAAATCTTTAGGGTTATTTTGGGGTTTTTGGGGTCTTATGTAATTTTGAAGGTTGTTTTTCCATTTCTAGACTTTTTTTTTTTTTTTTAGAAGTTTAAAGTTGCTTTGTTTGTTTGTTTGTTTGTTTTATTGTGTTTCACGGTTTATATTACAGCCTTAGGGTGTTAGGTTTTATATTGTTATTTAAGATTTTTGGGTGTCTGTCTGTGTGTGTGTATTAGGTTTTTTTTTTTTGTATTTTAGGGATTTTGGGGGGTTAGGTTTTTCTGAATTAAAAAAATTTTTTAGTGTTTTTTAGTTTTTTAGTTTTTTAGTTTTTTAGTGTTTTTTAGCATTATAGGTATTTAGGTTTCTTTTTTTTAAGATTTCAAGATTTGGGGGGTAAATTCAGGGTTGTTTTGAAAAAATTTTTAAGGAATTTTTTTTAGGGTTCTAGAATTTTTTTTTTAGAAATTTAGGGTTTTTCAGGGTTGTAATGGTGTGTTTTTGTTTTGTGTTTCTCTTGTTTTTGTCGGTTTTATTTTTTTTTTTATTATAGGGATTAGGGTTTCCTGGTTTATTTTAGGCTTTAATGTACATTGTAATGTTTTATATATATATATGTTTATTTAAAGGTTATAGATTTTTGTTTTTGAGTATTGGTTTTGCGTTTCTGGTTCTGAAGTTTTTATTTTATTTTATTTATTTTATTTATTTATTTTTTTTAGAAATGTAGGTTTTTTTTTTAGGGATTAGGGTTTACTGGTTTATTTTAGGGTTTTAGGTTCATTGTAATGTTTATATATGTATATATATATATATATATCATAAATATATGTTTATTTGAAGGTTATAGTGTTTTGTTTTTGAGTATTGTCTTTGGGTTTTTGGGTCCTAAGTTTTTATTTTATTTTATTATTATTTTTTTTTTAGAAATTTAGGGTATATTTTTTTTTAGTGTTATAAAAAATCCTGCAAGTTTTTGTTTTGGTTTTTGTTTGTTTGTTTTTTTAGGACTTTTTTTTAGGACTTTAAAAAAAATTAGGGTTTTTTAATGTTTTTGAATTTTTAAAAAAGTCTTTAGGGTTATTTTTAGGGTTTTACGGATTTTTTAGAGTTTCAGGTTTTTTTCTTTTAGAGTTTTAGTGTGTTTTTAGATTTTTGAAAGTTTTAAAAAAAGGAATTTAGGGTTTTTTGGCTTCTTTTAGGGTGTTTCTTTGTTCTTTGTTAAATTCCCCCTCGACCCCTTCCTATTCCCCGGGATGTATGCTTTAAAAACAGACACATCAGCCTAATAAATGGAGACTTAATAGGACCCTCTGCTTGGTTTCTAGCTTTTCTTCCCCTTCCAATTCCATTTCCTCCCAGGTTTGCAGTACCACTCGCACCCATGAATAACTGAACACTATGGGACTGGATAAGGGGCACCCAATGTGAGGGCGAGTTTTGGACCTTATTTCCTTCCAGTGGAGGTCCCAGAGAAGTTTGTCCTGACCCCAAGAATTTAGAAGTAGTGAAGGACCCCTTCCACTGCTCATAGAAGAGAGAAAAGTCCCTGGTGAGTTGATTCATCTCCACTCCAGGAACTGGGAAACAAACTATCAAAGGAAGCAGCCTTTATAATTTGCTTAAAGACAGCTCTCATGGAAAGAGGAGTTAGAGTTAAAAAGTAAGAATTGATAAACTTTTGTTGTTGTTGTTTTCATAGACCAGGCATGTCCAGGTTTATTATAGTTGGAGCAGAGATACATTGTAAGAATTGGAGAAGAGTAGATAGAGAACTAAATGAAATTTTGGCAAAGCAGGGCCCTGATGCGATGCTGTCCCTGAGAATTTATTTACTTATTGGAGTTTATTCCGTGATTTGGTATAAAATGCAGCTGATGATCCAGAGAAACAGCACCTTTTGTCAGTTGCAGAATATTGCCCCTATCCCTTGTCTCCGGAAGCTTTAGAGGGCACCCTCCCTAATACAAAGCCTCCAAAAGCTGCAGACAGGGCTGAAGTCCCACAGGCTGCTCTTTATCCACATGTCCAGGTAACCACTTTGTCTGAGCAGCCCGCCCTGGGCAATCCACCACTGATCAATCCAGTCTTTAAGAAATATTTGGCTTAAAGCCCTTTAATTTCAGAGGACTCAGACACTTTAGAGAAAGAGGTAGTTTGCCCAGTAAACCTGAGCTGCTCTCTTGCTTCAGGCCCTCCCTGCAGTGCCCCTTCCTATCAGCTGCCTATTAGTGCTTCTGCACCATGGTGTCAGGCTTTACAGGTTTCTATTCTCATTGCTGCTAAGGATAAGCTGGTGTCTCAGGTAGCAGGATTACAAGAAGTACTAAAGCTACAGCAGCAGTATGCTCGCCTTTCTATAGAGCTAGCTTCACTCGAATATTCCTTAAAACAGACTATCCTTGTTCCTCCTCCAGCCGTAGTCTCAGGAGGCATAAAAAAGAAAGCTCAGTGAGCCATAAAAACCAAAACATTGACTTTCCTTGTAATCACTCACTCCAAGAGAACTGCTAGCTGTGACCTGCCCACTTCTATGGGGTAGAAGCATCCCCCAGCCACCAGTGCCAAATATGCTTCTGTAGAAATAGGGCCTTTAGAAGTGCACCATGCCGATTTCTCTGTGGACACTAACAGGAGGGTGAAGAAGATTATGAGAGTGATAATGAATTTGAAATCAAGAAGAAGAATTAACTGTCCCTATTCAACAGACAGAGTTTTGTAGACTAAGTTTTAAAGACTTAAAAGAGAGTAACTCTATGGTTAGAACTTATGGTCCATCTGCCCCTTATATGCTTTCCCTCCTAGAAGCCCTCCCAGTAGTGATTGGATCAAAGAGATTTAAACTGTGTTAACTCGAGGATAGTTTTTCTCATGGAGGATTGTTTTCCTCAATAGGTGCCAGACCATTGCAGTAGCTAATCAGAAAAACCCTCCAGTGCCTGGACTGACTGGACCTTGGAAAAGCTTTCTGGTCAAGAAAAATATTTGGCTAAGGAAAGGCAGAAATTGCCCAGTGGGTCTCTTGGCTCAAACTGCTAACACAGCATTGGGAACTTGGCATGCTATTCCTATGAAAGGTTCCATTATTTCCCCTTTAACTAAAATCATTCAAGGAACACAAGAAGACTTTAGTGAATGTGTTAGTCATTTGCTTGAGGCTGCAAAAAGAACCTTAGGTCATGAGGATGTGAAAGAACCTAGTGGGGAAACCCCCACTCCACTCCTGATTTAGCATGCACCCAAGAATCACGAATAGAACACAACGCCTTGATGTAACAACAGGAGGTATTTTAATGGCGGAGCTCCAATTCTAAATGCATCTCACACAGGAGACAGTGGATTCGACTAAGAGGCTTGGAAGCTAGGGGTTTTTATATAAAAGGAGTGGGGCTGGGGGAGGAATTGGCGCAGTTTCACATGATTGGTCCATTTAAACATCAGCAGCCTGAGGTCAGAGGGGTGGGAGATAGGGAGGCGATGGGCCTGCCCAGGCATGTCCTGGTCTGTTCTGCTATGTTCTCAGGCCCAGGTTTCAAAGCTCACAAACAACTCTTTGGGCTATTTGACATACATTACATGAATCACAGGTCTCAAGTTTTATTTCCTTTCATTCCCCTCTTCTTCTGTATAGACTAATTCTAATCATAGAATTTTAGAGATTGGTGTCCCCTAACTCTTTATTTACCTGAACTATAGGTTGATATTGTCTCTGAAGATCCATGAGTTTTACTATATCAATTCTACTCTGGATGAAAGCCATTCCTCTATTTATTATACAGGGGCCGAAAACTAAAGCTAAGCATATCATAAGGATTGGTCCAGCTACAGCGGAAATCAAAGAAGTTATCCAAGATGGTTGTAATTCAAACCACGTCTCAAACCACCCCCATTGAGCATCCCATTCCCGTTTCCTTCGCTCTAATCTTTCTCTCAGTTTCTGCATAGAGTCTCTAACTATTCCTGTATGATCTGCATAGAAGCAGCACTCTTCTTTAAGGGCAGCACACAGTCCTTCTTCTTTTATAAACAACAAATCAAGACCTCTCCTGCTCTGCAAAACTACCTCAGACAGGGAGGTCAAAGATTTTTCTAAAGCATCAATGGACTTCTCTATTGCCATTAGGTCTTCATTGACAGCATCCCTCAAAGACTGAATTCCCTGTCTTCCTTCTATCAAAGCTGACACTTATGTCCCCACTCCTACTGCCATACCTATCCCCATGAATGCAGCCAGGGTTAAAGTAATTGATTCTCTTTTTGACCGCCGGCCAGCATAGCTTTCTTCTAAACTGGATGCAGGGTGATAATATACGCGGGGTAACAGCTGGATCATGACACAAAAATCATGAGTTGAATTAAAAACCTTACTTGATACACAGGGAGTAAGACCTGTATTGCAAGCCCACCATCCAACCGGAGAAGATACAAGATAGTAATTAGCTTCCGTTCTGGACACGGACTGAATTTGTCTGCATAGGTGTTTGTGAGTGGAAGGTGGGGTGCATATACAGAGACCTGGACTCCTCACAGATACATCAGTCAGGGTCAGTTTTTGTCCTGTTCCCCAAGAGCAGGAAGTATGGCTGCTGGTTCTGTTGAAATCTCCATTGAAGGCAATTTCTTCATAATAATGCGGACCCGAGGACAAGCATAGCCAGCAGTCCTCAGTAGCCCATGGATCAGTTCTATTAAGGGCATAAAAGGCTCCTCTCACTAGGTTAAACATCCTCTGTCTTGTTGAAGGAATCTCAGGGGTAATAGTTAGAGGTACCTGAGGAGTGGGAGGTTGGGTGATAGCAGCCATACTAAGGGGGTCCGCAATCACTGGATTACGCTGAGTAATAGTATGGGTGAAGGGTGTGGACTTGGTTGGGGGGCCTAAAGAATTGTAGGGGGTCTCTATTTTTAATCTGATAGTGAACAATAATCCCTCATCATATCTTTCCTTGTAAATCCTAAGACCCCAGGTATACCCTTTTGTCCATCCCAGAGGTCTTTTCCCTGGTTCAGTAAAGGTGACGCTGCAAGGATGGCACCAGTCAGTACACTCATCTAGGACAAATCCTCCAGGTACATAAGACGCTAGGGAATAGTTGGCTGTTACTCTCATATAGTCGCAGCTTGAGGAGGGCTTCCAGTGGGCTGTACCTGAAGTCTTGCAACCCCAGCTCTTGCAAAAGAAGTCAGCCTTACCTCCGCATGTTGGATTATGGGATTGACTTCAGTGGGGCCCGGGACAGACATAGAAGGCATGGGTTCGAAGCATACTTCTATCCCTTTGGTTAGAGCAACCACCCCATGGGTCTCTTGAATGTTTTTCTACGTACGGTAGGGTGTTAAAGGTGCCCTCTGAATGTCAGAGTACCCCTCCAAGTCCCATCGAGGAGGGGTTCCTATAGCCAACTTACAGATGTCAGGGAAATAATCAGGCCAGCAAGTCCAAAGAGGGTGTACCTTGGCGATTGTCCATACAGACCTACCCCCCTCATTGAGTACCTCCCACGTTTATTGAACAGGACTCTGGGGGTTGAAATCCTTTGGGATCGCTCCTACGAAGCAGGCACAACTTAAAAGGGTTAGTAGTCTTCTCCAAAGTCCACTCATCATGGCTGACTCCAGGGGGTGCTCTCTTGACATGGTATCCATGGACCCAAGTGGGAATTCCTTCCACTTTGATCGCGGTGGGCGTTGTCAGTAGCACCAAGTAGGGTCCCTTCCACCTCGGTTCTAGGTTTCCTGCTTGGTGTCTCCTCACCAGGACTGCGTCTCCTACTTTAAGCTGGTGCAGAGCCTGTGTGTCACAAGCAACATAGGTTTCTTTTAGCTGTTCCCAGACCCCTTTTCTTACTAATTCGAGAGCTTTTAATCAAGCCAAAAGATTGGAAGAAGGAGAGAAAGACACATCCGGGCGATTCCTATCCCCTACAGTCATAAAAATGGGTGGGGGCGCCCCATACATTAACTCAAATGGAGTTAGGTCAAGGGGTCCAGGTGTATTCCGAACCCTGAACAAGGCATGAGGGAGAACGGCTGTCCAATCACTTCCGCTGGATTCTAAGGTATTTTAGTCAGAGTCTACTTTAGTGTTCTGTTCATCCTCTCTACCTGTCCTGAACTATGGAGTCTGTATGCACAATGTAATTTCCAATTTGTCCCCAGTTGCCTGGCCAATAACTGACTTACCAGGGAGACGAAGGCAGGTCCATTGTCTGACCCCATTACCTTAGGTATCCCAAAGCGGAGAAGGATTTCTTCAAGTATCTTCTTGACCACTACATTAGCCATTTCTTTCTTGGTGGGGAATGCTTCGACTCATCCCTAGAAGGTGTCTATAAAAACTAGGAGATATTTATTTCCATACCTAGCTGGTTTCACCTCAGTGAAGTCAGTTTCCCAGTAGGCTCCAGGCCTGTCTCCTCACAGTTGTTTTCCTTCCAGGAGCCTGCTAGACTCAGCATTGGTAAGTGCACAAGCACGGCAGATTTTTATTATCTCCTAAAAATTCTCTTTAGTCCAGGATTGTAATAGGGGGACTTACTAACCAATTTTAGTATTTTTTTAGTTCCTAAATGAGTCAGATGGTGTATGTTAGCTATTTAATCTCACCCCACTTCTTCTGTGAGGGTTCTTTTATTTATTTCCTCAGCAGCGGGCTGTTGGGTTCTCATCACCAGAGTCATTGGCCCTTGGGTTGCTTTTTTAGCTTCTTGGTCTGCCATTTGATTTCCCTTTTCAACGGGTCCAGTTCCCTTCTGGTGTCCTGGGCAATGGATAGTTTCCACCCAACGGGGCAAATGAACAGCTTCTAATAAGCTGAGAATTTCTTCTTTATTTTTGATGTCTTTGTCAGCAGACGTCAGCAGTCCAGGGTGTTGGTATATTGCTCCGTGACAATGAGCCTTGGCAAAAGCATACCGGCTGTCGGTATAGACAATAAGAGTCCTTCCTTCTGCCACCTTAAGGCTTGAATTAGTGCAATTAGTTCCCCTTTTTGAGCTGATGTACCCTCCGGCAGGCTGCTGGCCCATATGACAGACTTTCCATCCACTACTGCTGCCCCAGCCCTCTGCTTACCTTCTACCACAAAGCTTCTTCCGTCCGTGAACCAAGTCATCGCCCCTGGCCAAGGTTGATCTGTGAGGTCTGGCCAGATTCCAGTCTCTTCTGCCATTATTTCTTCACAGTTATGTGCAAGGGTCTCGTCAGCCTCAGATAGTAAGGAGGCAGTGTTGAGAATGGCTGGGGGTGCGAAACTTACTAGCTCTGTCAGCAATAAGCTCTGGTAAAGCGTCATTCGGGCATTGGTCATCCAGCGGTCCGGTGGTTGCATGATGATGCTCTCAAGAGAGTTTGGGGCCACTATGGTAACATTCTGGTCCATAGTAAGTTTGTCAGCATCTCTTAATAGCACAGCCGTGGCTGCTATCGCTCGCAGGCAGAAGGGACATCCACTGGCCACAGAGTCCAGTTTCTTTGATAAGTAGGCTACCGGGCACTTCCATGGTCCCAAAACCAGGGTAAGGACTCCCCTTGCCACTCCATTTCTTTCATCAATGTATAGGGTGAAAGGTTTGTTTAAATCTGGCAGGGCCAATGCAGGAGCCTGCTGCAGTGCCTTTTTGAGAGTTTCAAAGGCTAGCTGATGTTCCCTGGTCCAGGTAAATTCCCCTTTCTCTTTGGTTATTGGATACAAGGGAGCTGCCAGTGAGGCAATTCCGGAATCCAGAGTCTGCAAAACCCGGCAGTCCCCAGGAACTCTCTTTCCTGGCGAGCAGTGGTTGGGGCTGGGATCTGCATAACAGCTTGTTTTCTGGCTTCTGTGAGCCACCGTTGTCCATCTCTCAGGACATATCCTAGGTAGATCACTTCTATCTGGCATAACTGAGCCTTTTTAGCAGAGGCCCTATAGACCAGCTTACCTAACTCGCCCAGGAGGTTATGGTTCCCAATTTCACAGTCCTCGCGTGTTTCTGCAGCTAGGAGCAGGTCATCTACATATTGCAGAAGAGTCACCTGTTGGTTATTGGCTCAGAAAAGAGCAAGATCTCGGTGTAGGGCTTCATCGAACAAAGTGGGCGAGTTCTTGAATCCCTGAGGCAGCCTCGTCCATGTGAGCTGTCCGTCTTGTCCACTCTCAGAGTCTCGCCATTCGAAAGCGAACAAGGGCTGGTTGTTGGTGTGTAACCTCAAACAGAAAAAAGCATCTTTAAGATCCAGGACTGTGTATCATGTCCGACCAGGTGGCAAGGTGCTGAGGAGGTTATACAGATTTGGCACCGTGGGGTGTATGTCCTGAACTCTCTTATTGACTTCTCTAAGGTCCTGGACTGGACGGTAGTCACTGGTCCCTGGTTTCTTTACTGGAAGTAGAGGAGTGGTCCAAGGGGATTTGCATGGAACCAAAATGCCTTGTTGCAGCAGTTTGTTGATTTGGGGGCGTATACCCTCTTGAGCTTCTCTGCTCATGGGATATTGTCGGACCCCTATAGGGGTGGCCCTGGACTTAATTCCAATCACCACGGGGGGGACCAGTTTTGCCATCCCTACTCCTCCCGTATCTGCCCACGCCTGAGGGTATTGATTCAACCAGTCCTGTAATCCCTCATGGGGCTTTACTTTATTTTGGTAAAGTCGATATTCCTCTCCTAGTTGTAAAGACAGCTCTAGAATCTGGGGCACTTTTATTCCCCACAAAACCACCGGTCAATGAGAGGTGAAAGTTATTTGTGCTTTTAACTTGGTTAGTAAGTCTCTCCCCAATAAAGGCATAGGACACTCTGGAATGACTAGAACGAGTGAGTTACTGGATTTCGCCTTATGTCTACTACTCGGGATGTGGTCCATGGATACATTTTTTGTCCCGTGGCCCTGATCACCAAGGTTTTTTCAATTTTCTTCACTTTTCCTAGAGGTGTTTCGAGTACTGAAAATTTGGCTCCCATGTCGACTAGAAAGTCCCCGGGGGTCCCCTCCACTTCTAAGGTTACCCTAGGCTAGGGGAGGGGGTCCGAGCCCCTTTCCCCCTAGTCTTCACCTTCTCCAAGGGAAAGCACCTTTACCTCTTGTTTTTTTTTTTTTTTTTTTTTTTTTCCGGATAGTCGCTCTTCCAGTGGCCCATTTCCTTGCAATATGCACATTGGTTCCTCTCCAGGTGCTGCCCGCCTTCTCGGGGTCTCCATGGTCCCTGCTGTCTTTTGTCTCCCAGGTTTCCTGACAGTCTACCTCTTCTTCCGTTATCTCTTTCTCATACTGCGGCCAGGATCCTAGTCAAAACCTTTTCTTGCATCCTGTCTCTCCTATACTCATCCTCTCTTTTCTCTCTTTTCTCTCTCTCTAAATTTTCATCTTCTGTTTCTCTCCTATGATACACTTTCTCTGCCTCTCTAACTACATCCCTTATGGTGTAATCCTGCAAGCCCTCAATTCGCTGTAACTTCTTCATAATGTCAGGAGCCGACTGGCCAATTAAGGCCATAATTACTGAGGCCCTTTGACCCTCAGACGTGGTGTCGAATGGGGTATATCTTCTAATAGCCTCCATGAGCCTTTCGAGGAAGACTGAGGGGGGCTCAGTCGCTCCCTGCATAAACTCTCTTACCTTGGCCAGATTCGTGGGCTGCAGGAGAGCACCTTTGAGACCCACCACTACGACCCAGCGATAATTGGACAGTCGTTCCCTACCTGGTGCCTTATTATAATCCCATCGTGGCAGGGTTAGTGGAAATCCTTCATCTATTTCAGCTGGAGTTTGGACAGGGCGCCCAGCCTCGTCTCAGACGTTTTTCCGAGCCTCGAGGAGAATTCTCTCTCTCTCCTCGGTTGTGAATAGAGTCTGCAGAAGCTGCTGGCAGTCATCCCAGGTCAGCTGGTGTGAATAGATTAATGATTCAACCAACCCAGTGAGTCCTGCAGTGTTCTCTGAAAAAGGGGGGTGATTAGCTTTCCAGTTATAGAGGTCAGAAGAGGAAAAAGGCCAATACTGTAGGGGCTGTAGACTGTTCAGATCAGCAGGGGGAGCCCCAATAGCCCTGAGGGGGAGTGCCACGGTTGAATCCTCAGGCCCCTCAGTGGTGACTCCTCGCCTGCTCCTTGTTCCTGTGGCGGGACCCCCTCCTGCGGCCGGGGCCTGAGGCAGGGGTACCGGGGGAGCTGAAGTTTGGGGCTGGAGTGCATATGGTGGGGGTTGAGGGGTGTCAGTCCACTCAGGGGGTTCTTCAATCTCTGGATAGATCTTGGGGGTTTTCCATCACTGGTGTGCTGCAATCAAAATCTCCCCTGCACAGTGGTTTTGGTTTCTCTTTCTCACCATTTTCTCAGATGTCTAGAATCTTGGTGCCAGGGTGGAGAGGTGGGAGGAATGGGCGAACCCACGGGGGTGGGTAGCGAGCCAAGTCCTCCCATACTGTGATTTACGGTTGCTGCTCTGGATACGATCCTGGCCCATCCTGAAAAACAATGGCCTTCACAGCCCTTATTGTGGGTAAGTAAAAAGTTCCTTCTGCTGGCCAACCTACTCCAAAAACAGGCCATTCCGAGGAATAGAAAGTCATCCATGGCTTTTTCTTCACTGTTACTGACAGATTTCGTCCTCTAGCCCTAACGTCTGTTCAATGGTCCTTAGTCAAAGATAAAGAAGTAGACACAGTCTGTCCCATAGTGAAGAATAAGAATAAACACAACACAATGACAGAGACAGAAAACACTAAGACATCCAAACACACCCGTCCACATCTGGACTTATACAACCAGCCAAATGCTACCTCTGACAGAGTGGGATTCCTCGTCCACTCCGCTGGCAGGAAGAGCACTCACTCTTCTTCACTCTGCCAGGCAACAGCCAGGTCCTCCTGACTGTTCCGTACCCTGGGAACTCCATGGTCTCCCTTGGAATGTCTTCCAGGGGTGCAGTCTGTGGGGAAATAGACCGTCCTCTTCCCACAGCCACTAGGGTCCTTATGGTCCTCAGTGGCAGCTGCCAGAATAAAGAATACCAGAACTGGTAACACAGGTGTGGCTCAAACCCACAATCTCAGAACTGAAAAACTAAGACACAAATTCAGCAGTGCCACACTTAGACACTTAGACAACAGACAACATAACAAGTTAGTGCAGGAAAAATTGATAGCTCTACACATTGAATCATCCTCTTCGCCTTGGAACACTCCTTTGTTATAAGAATGTGAAATGGTAAATGGAGGATGTTACAAGATTTTAGAGAAGTTAATAAGACTATGGTCCCCATGAAGGTCTTAAAACCTAGTATTCCCTATCCAGTGTCTTTTTCCAGGTTATATGTAAAATTTGTGATTGATATAAAAGTTTGGTTCTTTTCCATTCCTCCTCATCCTGAAGATTGTAAATGCTTTGCATTTACCCTTCCAGTAGTTAATTGAATAGGGCCTTTGCCTCACTTCCAATGGATGGTCCTTCCTCAAGGCATGGCTGTCACATACTCAGGTCGAGTCAGCTTGACAGGCCTAGAGGCCTAGAAGCCACTCACGAGGCTGAGAGATTCATGGAAACTCACCTCCAGGAGTCTAGTGTTCTCTCTAACCCATATATTAATATTCCATTCCCGAGTTAGTCTGGTGTATGGATCCATGTGTTCTCTTCTAGTATTATCCTATTATAAGTGCCTTTTAAGACTCTTTCTCTCTCTTTTTTAGATTTTTGAGCTTTAGTTTTACAGCTTTATAGGTTTCTAGAAGGATCGTTTTTTAACATTATATGTTTTTTTTTAGGGTTAAGGGTTTTTCATGTATTTTAGGGTTCTAGAGATGTTTTATTATTATTTTAGGTTGTTTAAAGGTTTTTTTAAAAATTAGAATTTTTGAGGTTTTTTTTACGTTTTTGAAAAGTTTTTATTAAGGATTTTATTTTTATTTCATTTTATGCTTTTATTTTATTTTCTTAAGGATTCTTTCCTGTAAAAGATGATTTTAGGATTTTTCTCAGTGTTTTGGGCAATTTTTTAATGCCATAGGTTTTATTTTTATGGTTTTATACTTTTTGAGTTCTTTTTCGGTTTCTTGAGTTTCTGTTGAATTTTAGGGCAATTTTTAGTGTTTTAGAATTTTGGGGGTCTTATTAGAATTCTTGCTTTTTTTTTTTTTTTTTTTTTTTTTTTTTTTTTTTTTTTTTTTTTTTAGAATTGTAGTTTTTGTTTTTAAAAGTGTTTATTAAGTATTTTAGGGTTGCCGGGCAGTGATGGCCCTTGCATTTAATCTCAGCACTGGGGAGGCAGAAGCAGGCAGATTTCTGAGTTTGAGGCCAGCCTGGTCTTGAGAGTGAGTTCCAGGAATGCTAGAGCTACAAAAAGAAAGTCTCAAAAAAACAAAAAAAAAAAAAAATTATTTTAGGGTTTTTTGGTTTTTTTTTGTTTGTTTGTTTTGTTTTGTTTTGCTTTGTTTTATTTCGATTCTTTTTGTTTTTGTTTTTAGCTTTTAAGGATCATTTAGTATTTGTTTAAAGAACCTAAGGTTTATCTGGGTTTTCTTTTTTTTTTAATTTTTTTTTGATGTTTCTTTATTTCTTCTACATTTTTAAGGTATTTTAGGGTTCTTTAGTGTTTTTAAAGGATTTTAGGAATGTTTTAGGTTTTATTATTATTATTTTTTAAAGTATGTTTTTTTTTGTTTTTTTTTTTGCTGATGTTTTTTGTTTTTTTAGGGTTTTAGGTTTTCTGGTTATTTGTAGGGTTTTTTGGTGTTTTGGAATTTTGGGATATTTTGTTGGGGTTTTAGTTTCTTTTAGTATCTTTTTTTTATATTTTTATAGTTTTTTTTTAAAGGTTTCTGTTGATTTTTTAAAAACATCAAGGTTTTCTTTTTTAGGTTTTTATTGTCTTTTCAGGTTTTTTAAAGGTCTTTCTTATTTATTTATTTATTTTTTTAAGTCTTGAGGGATTTTTTTTAATGGTTTCAGGACCTTTTTTAAGGCTTTATGTTTTTTTTTTCTTTTTTTTTTAGGATTTTTGAGTATTTTGAAAGAATTTTGAGGGTTTTTTAAGGGGCTTATTGTTCTTTTTAGGGTTTCATGTTCTTATTTAGGGTTTTAAGATTTTTTTTTTCAAATTTTTAGGGTTCTTATTGAGGGGAGTTCAGGGTTTGGGTATAGCCAAGGATACACAGAGAAACCCAGTCTCATATATATATATATATGAATAAAGTAAGGAAGAAAGAATGAAAAGAATTTTAGGGACATTTTTTATCTTTTGGTGTATTTTCTTTAGAATTTTAGGTTTTTTGTTTTGTTTTGATTTTTTTTAAGGAATTGTAGGGTTTTGAGAAGAGTTTTTGTTGTTTTGCTTAAATATTTTTTTAATAATTTTAGGGTTTTAATATTGGTGTTTCATTGTTTTATGGTTGCCAGGAAATGGTGGCAGAGTGACTTCCAGGACAGCCAGGGATAAACAGAGAAACCCAGTCTAATAAACGAAAACACGAAAAAAAAAAAAAAAAGAAAGAAAGAAAGAAAGAAAGAAAGAAAGAAAGAAAGAAAAGAGTTTTAGAGTACTTTTTTAAGATGAGTGTTTTATAGTTTGTTTTATTTTTTGTTTGTTTTTTGTTTTGTTTTCACAGTTTTCGTGTATATTTAGTGTTTTTTCTTTTTTTTTTTTTTTTTTTTTCTTTTAATGGATTTTAAGGTGTTTTGGGTTAGGGATTTTTTTTAGGCTTTAGGGGATCCTTTTTATGGTTTTACAATTTTTTTTTTTTAGTTTTTTTTGTTTTGTTTTGTCTTGTTTTTTTTTTGTTTTGTTTTGTTTTTTTTGTTTTTGTCTTTGATAAGATTATTTGAAAATTTTAGAGTTTTATTTTGCAGTTTTGAGTTTTACTCTTGCCAGACAGTGGCGGCAAATGCCTTTAATCCCACACTTGAGAGGCAGAGGTAGTGGATTTCTGAATTTGAGGTCAGCCTGGTATACAAAGTAAGTTCCAGGACAGCCACAATGAAACACTGTCTCAAAAAACCAAAAAAAAAAAAAAAAAAAAAAAAAAAAAAAAAAAAAGAAAAGAAAAGAAAAAAGAAAAAAAAATGGTTGTATGATTTTTTAAAATTTCAGGGTTTTTTAAAAGTTTTTGTAGGGTT
Source organism: Mus caroli (assembly GCF_978045245.1). Lineage (NCBI taxonomy): Eukaryota > Metazoa > Chordata > Mammalia > Rodentia > Muridae > Mus > Mus caroli. Next base: position 310,876 of record NW_028227312.1, on the reverse strand, counting down.
TTTAGAAGAATGTTTTTGAGGTACTTTGGTATTCAGGGTTTTAGTACATTTTTAGGGTTTATTCTATATTTTTAAAAGGATGTTAGGGTCTTTCTTTTAGTGATTTTTGGTTCTTAATAGGTTTAAGTGATTTTTTTTTTTTTTTTTTTTAGCATTTTACTGTTTTATTTAGGGTTTATGTGTGTGTTCTTGAATTTTGTTTTACTTTTTAATTTTAGGTTTGTATCTTTTGAGTTTAAGAGCTTTACTGTTGCCAGCCAGTTTTTTTGTTTGTTTGTTTGTTTGTTTTTTGTGTTTCTTGTTTTTGTTTTTAGTGTTTTGGGGTTTTATTTAGGCTTTATTTATTTATTTATTTATTTATTTATTTATTTATTATTTTTGCATTTTACTGTTCTTCTTAGGAGTTTTTTATTGTTGTTGTTGTTGTGGTGGTGGTGTTGGTGCTTGTTCTTCTTCTTCTATTTTTAATTTTAGGGTTTTAAATTTGGAGTTTAAAAGTTTTAGATTTGCCAGGCAGTGGTGGCCCATGACTTAATACCAATACTTGGGATGCAGAGGCGGGTGGATTTCCGAGTTTGAGGCCACCCTCGTCTACAGAGGCAGCTCCAGGACAGGTAGGGATACCAAGAGAAACCCAGTGACGAAATAAAAAAATAATAAATAAAGAAATAAAGAAATAAGAAATAAAGAAATAAGAAAGAAAGAAAGAAAAAAGAAATAAGAAAGAAAGAAAGAGAGAGAGAGAGAGAAAGAAAGAAAGAAAGAAAGAAAGAAAGAAAGAAAGAAAGAAAGAAAGGAAGGAAGGAAGGAAGGAAGGAAGGAAGGAAGGAAGGAAGGAAGGAAGGAAGAAAGAAAAATCAAAGAAAGGAAAGACAGAAAGAAAAGTACTTTATGGATACTTTTGGTTTATTGTGTGTTTTTTTTTTTTTTACATATTACAGTTTTTTAAGGTGTTTATAGGGTTTTAGAAGAGTATTTTAGAATATTGTTTGGTTTTAAGTGTTATAGTGAATGTTTAGAGGTTTTTCTATAATTTTTAAAGGACTTTAGGGTGTTTTAGTGATATCTGGTTCTTACAAGGTTTAAGGGACTTATTTTTTAGCACTTTACTGTTTTATTTAGTTTTTGTGTGTGTGTTCTTGATTTTTTCTTTTTAATTTGAGGGTTGTATATTGTGAGTTTAAGAGTTTTAGTGTTGCCAGCCACTTTATTTAGAATTTTTAAAATTTAGGGGTTTTATTTAGGGTTTGAAGGATTTTTAGAAGAGTGTTTTAGAGTCTTTTTTGGTTGTCAGGCTTTTAGAATATTTTTACTGTTTTTCCTCGTTTTTTAAGGATTTAAATGTATTTTAGGGTTTGGGGGTTAATTTAGGCTTTATTTTATTTATTTATTGTTTAGCATTTTACTCTATTTCTTAGGGGTATTTTGTTGTTATTGTTGTTGTCCTCGATTTTTTTTTTTTATTTAGGGTTTTATATTTGTGGATTATTATACGGTTGCCAGACAGTGGTGGCACATGCTTTAAATCCCACCAATTAGGAGGCAGATATAGGTGGACTTTTGAGTTTGAGGCCAGCATAGTATACAAAGGGAGCTCCTGCACAGCCAGAGGTACATAGCTAAACACAGTCTCCTAAAACTCAAAAACAGAAAGCTCAAAAAAAAATTTTTTTAGGGTCTTTTTGTGGTTCTTGTGTATTTTTTTTCTTTTTTTCTTTTTTAGAATGTTAGTGATTTTCTTATAGTTATTTGGAAAATTGTTTTAGAGTTTTGATGTTTTTTGTTTTTGTTTTTGTTTTGTTTCATGTCTTTCAGGATTCTAGTGTATTTTTTTGTTTGTTTGTTTTTCTTTCTTTTTTATAATATTTTAGAGTGTTTTAGTTTTTTTTCTTTTGTTTTTTTTTTTAAGGCTCTACAGGTTTTTTTCTTTTAGTTTTTTTTTGCCTTTTTTTGTTAGTTTTCTTTTGATTTTTGTATTTTTTTTAATTTTTAATGTTTTTGAGTATTTTTTTTTAATATAAGGTTTTATTTTTGGATTTTAAGACTTATGTTTTGGCTCAAAGTGAAGGCCCTTGCGTAGATGCTCATCAACTGGGAGGCAGAAGTAGTGGAATTCTTAGTGCATGGCATCCTGGTCCAAAGAGGGAGCTCCAGGACATCCAGAGATACACAGAGAAACCCAGTCTCCAAAAACTTAAAAAATAAAAATAAAAATAAAAATAAAAATAAATATAAATATAAAAATAAATATAAAAAATAAAAATAAAGAAAGGAAGGAAGGCAGGAAGGAAGGAAGGAAAAAATAAAAAAAGAAAGAAAGAAAGAAAGAAAGAAAGAAAGAAAGAAAGAAAGAAAGAAAGAAAGAAACTATTATGGACATTTTGGCTTAGGGTGTATTTTTTTTTTTCATTTTAGATTTCTAAGTGTTTTTTTAGGGTTTGTACAATTTTTAAAAGAGTGTTTTAAGAGGTTTTTTTTTTTTTGTTTTTTGTTTTTTTTGGTTTTCAGGCTTTTAGGTTATTTTTAGTGTTTTTCTTTTTTTTTTTTAATGATTTTCGTATATTGTACGGTTTTGGGATTTAATTTAGCCTTTCTTCTCTCTCTTTTTCTTTCTTTCTTTCTTTTTTTCTTTTTTCTTTTTTTTTTAATCATTTTACCCTATTTGTCATGGTTTGCTGTTGTTGTTCTCCTTGATTATTTTTTTAAAAAATTAGGGATTTATATTTGGTTTTAATTGTTCTAGGGTTGCCAGGCAGTGGTAGGCCATGCCTTAAAGCCCAACAATTAGGAGGCAGGATTTTTTGAGTTCGAGGACAGCATCGTCATCACAGAGAGCACCAGGAAAGATAGGGATACACACACACCAAAAAAAAAAAAAAAAACAGTCACGACAAAGGAAAAAAATTAAGGAAAAAAAAGAAAGGAAGGAAGGAAGGAAGGTAGGAAGGAAGGAAGGAAGGAAGGAAGGAAGGAAGGAAGGAAGGGAGCAAATTATTACTTTTTGCCTATTTTTGGGCTTTCTGTGTGTTTTTGTTTTGGTTTTTGTTTTTGTCTTATTTTTTAAGCAATTTATGGTTTTTAAAAGGTTTTTCGGAATTTTTTAAAAATTTTTTTAGAGGATTTTTTTGTTTTTTAGGGTTTTAGTTTTAGTTTTTTTTTTTTTTAACGTTTTAGAAGGTTTTTTTTTGGGAGGGACTTTAGGGTTTTTCTTTAGGGTTTTAGTATTTTTTTTTAGGGTTGTGTGTGTGTGTGTGTGTACGTGTGTGTATGTGTGTGTATGTTGTGTGTGTGTTGGAGTTTGTTGAGGTTGAATGAAGCACGGTATACAGAGTGAATTCCAGGACAGCCAGAAGTACACAGAGAAACCCATTCACCAAAAATTAAAAAAAAAAAAATTAAAGAAAAAAAAAGAAAGATATTAATAAAGGAGGAAAGAAGAAAGAAAGAAAGAAAAAGAGAGAGACAGAAGGAAAGAAAGAAAGAAAGAAAGAAAGAAAGAAAGAAAGAAAGAAAGAAAGAAAGAAAGAGAAAGACTTAGTGAAATTTTAGGCTCCTTGGTATTTTTGTAGCAATTTAGGTTCTTTTTAAGGGTTTATAGGGTGTTTAGAAGACTATTGGTGAGTTTCATTTGTTTTTCCTTTTTTTTTTTTTTCTTGGTATCTTAGGTTTATGGATTTACTGTTTGATTTTTGGTTTCAGGATTTTCGTTTATTGTTTTTAATGTCTTTTTTTTTTTTTTTTCAGGCGTAAAGTGTTTTAGCTTTGCCAGTCAGTGGTGGGTCATGCCTTTATTCCAAGCCCTTGGGAGGCAGAGGCAGGTAGATTTTTAAGTTCTAGGCCAGCTGGTCTAAAGAGTGAGTTCCAGTATAGACAGGGCAATACAGAGAAACAGTTTCCAAAAACAAAATAAATTAAAGCAAAAAAAAAATAGCTTAAGGGTCATTTTAGGGTTGAGATATATATATATATATAGGGTTTTTTTTTTTAAGGGTTTTGTAGGTTTTTAGAAGAAGTTTTAGATTTATTTAGTTTTCAGACTTCTAGTGTAGGTTAAGTGTTTTGTTGTTGTTTTTTTTTTTTTTCTTGTTTTTTAAGGATTATAGTGAGTTTAAGGGTTTTGGTGTTTTATTTAGGCTTAATTTTATTTTATTTTTTTTTAACATTTTGCTTTATTTCTCAGGTTTTTGTTTTTTTGATTTTTGTTTGTTTGTTTTTAATTTTGAGGTTTTATATTTGGTATTTAATTGTTTTACTTTTGCTAGGAAATTGTGGACCATGACTTAGGGTTGCCAGACAGTGATGGCCCTTGCATTAAATTCCAGCACATGGGAGGCAGAAGCAGGCAGATTTCTGAGTTTGAGGCCTGCCTGATATAAAGAGGGAGCTCCAGGAAAGGTAGGGATACAGAGAGAAACCCATTCTAGAAAAACTCAAAAAACAAATGAAATAAAATTAAATGAAATAAAATGAGAAAAGAAAGAAAGAAAGAAAGAAAGAAAGAAAGAAAGAAAGAAAGAAAGAAAGAAAAGAAAAAAATACTTAAAGGACATTTTGTCCTTTCTGTTTCTTTTTTTTTTTCTTATTTTTTAGAATTTCAGTTTTGTTTTGTTTTGTTTTGTTTTTTTGTAAAGGGTTTTGTAGGGTATTTTATAACAGTATCTTATAGGGTTTTTTTTTTTGAGTATTTTAGTGTATTATTAGTGTTTTTTTTCTGATTTTTTTAAAAGTGTTTTAGGGGGTTTCAGTGATTTGGGTTTTTTCATTTTTTTTTAGGGTTCTATCTTTTACTTTTAGGGTTTTTTGTTTTTTTTTTTTTTAGAGTTTTAGAATATTATTATTTTTTTTAATTTTAAGGTTTTATTAGAGATAAGAGTTTTAGGGTAGGCAGGAAGTGGTGGCCCATGCCTTAAATCCCAGCACTTTGAGAGGAAGAAGTATTGGATTTCTTACTTCAAGGCCAGCCTGGTTTACAGAGGCAGGTCCAATATAGGTAGTGATACACATAGAAACCCAGTCTCCAAAATCTGAAAAAAAAATAAGAAAAAGGAAAGAAAGAAAGAAAGAAAGAAAGAAAGAAAGAAAGAAAGAAAGAGAAATACTTAGTGAAATTTTAGGCTCCTTGGTATTTTTGTAGCAATTTAGGTTCTTTTTAAGGGTTAATAGTGTGTTTAGAAGACTATTGGTTAGTTTTATTTGTTTTTCCTTTTTTTTTTTTTGTTTTGGTATCTTAGGTTTATGGATTTATTGTTTGATTTTTGGTTTCAGGATATTCGTTTATTGTTTTTAACATCTTTTTTTTTTTTTCAGGCATAAAGTGTTTTAGCTTTGCCAGTCAGTGGTGGGTCATGCCTTTATTCCAAGCCCTTGGGAGGCACAGGCAGGTAGATTTGTAAGTTCTAGGCCAGCTGGTCTAAAGAGTGAGTTCCAGTATAGACAGGGCAATACAGAGAAACAGTTTCCAAAAACAAAATAAATTAAAGCAAAAAAAAAAATAGCTTAAGGGTCATTTTAGGGTTGAGATATATATATATAGGTTTTTTTTTTTAAGGGTTTTGTAGGTTTTTAGAAGAAGTTTTAGATTTATTTAGTTTTCAGACTTCTAGTGTAGGTTAAGTGTTTTGTTGTTGTTGTTGTTGGTTTTTTTTTTTTTTTCTTATTTTTTAAGGATTATAGTGAGTTTTAGGGTTTTGGTGTTTTATTTAGGCTTAATTTTATTTTTATTTTTTAATATTTTGCTTTATTTCTCAGGTTTTTGTTTTGTTGTTTTTTGTTTGTTTGTTTTTAATTTTGAGGTTTTATATTTGGTATTTAATTGTTTTACTTTTGCTAGGAAATTGTGGACCATGACTTAGGGTTGCCAGACAGTGATGGCCCTTGCCTTTAATTCCAGCACATGGGAGGCAGAAGCAAGCAGATTTCTGAGTTTGAGGCCAGCCTGAAATAAAGAGGGAGCTCCAGGAAAGGTAGGGATACAGAGAGAAACCCATTCTAGAAAAACTCAAAAAACAAATGAAATAAAATAAAATGAAATAAAATGAGAAATGAAAGAAAGAACGAACAAACGAAAGAAAGAAAGGAAGAAAGAAAGAAAGAAAGAAAAGAATGAAGAAAGAAATGAAGAAAGAAATGAAGAAAGAAAAGAAAAAAATTACTTAAAGGACATTTTGTCCTTTCTGTTTTTTGTTTTTTGTTTTTTTTCTTTTCTTTTTTTTTTTTCTTATTTTTTAGAATTTCAGTTTTGTTTTTTTTTGTTTGTTTGTTTTGTTTTTTTTTGTTTTTTTTTTGTAAAGGGTTTTGTAGGGTATTTTATAACAGTGTCTTATAGGGTTTTTTTTTTTTTTGAGTATTTTAGTGTATTATTAGTGTTTTTTTTTTTGATTTTTTTAAAAGTGTTTTAGGGGGTTTCAGTGATTTGGGTTTTTTCATTTTTTTTATTTTAGGGTTCTATCTTTTACTTTTAGGGTTTTTTGTTTTGTTTTTTTAGAGTTTTAGAATATTATTATTTTTTAATTTTAAGGTTTTATTGGAGATAAGAGTTTTAGGGTAGGCAGGAAGTGGTGGCCCATGCCTTAAATCCCAGCACTTTGAGAGGAAGAAGTATTGGATTTCTTACTTCAAGGCCAGCCTGGTTTACAGAGGCAGGTCCAATATAGGTAGGGATACACATAGAAACCCAGTCTCCAAAATCTGAAAAAAAATAAGAAAAAGGAAAGAAAGAAAGAAAGAAAGAAAGAAAGAAAGAAAGAAAGAAAGAAGGAAGGAAGGAAGGAAGGAAGGAAGGAAGGAAGGAAGGAAGGAAGGAATGAAGGAAGGAAGGAAGGATAGAAAGAAAGAAAAATAGAAAGAAAGAAAGAAAGAAAGAAAGAAAGGAAGAAAGAAAGAAAGAAAGAAAGAAAGAAAGAAAGAAAGAAAGAAAGAAAGAAAGAAGGAATTAAAGAAGGAAAGAAAGAAAGAAAAGAGAAAATTACTTAATGGATATTTTGGCCTTTCTGTTTTTTTGTTTTGTTTTGTACCTTTGTTTTCTGTTTTATTTTTTTGGGGGGGGTTGTTTGTTTGTTTGTTTGTTTGTTAGGATTTAGAGTTTTCATTTAGTGTTTTCCTTTTGTTTTTAATTTTGAAAAAAATAATAAAGTTTTTATATTGGGGGATACACAGATAAATCTAGTCCTGAAAAGTTCAATAAATAAATAGATAGATGGATAGATAGATAGATAGATAGATAGATAGATAGATAGATAGATAGATAAACAAACAAACAGAAGAAAGAAAGAAAGAACAAAAGAAAGAATGAAAGAAAGAAAGAATGAAAGAAAGAAAGAAAGAAAGAAAGAAAGAAAGAAAGAAAGAAAGAAAGAAAGAAAGAAAGAAAGAAAGGAAGGAAGGAAGGAAGAAAGGAAGAAAGAAAGAAAGAAAAGAGAAAAATAATTAATGGACATTTTTGCATTTTTTTGGTGTTTGTTTTTTGTTTTTTGTTATTTTTAGAATTTTAGTCTTTTTTGTCAAGGGTTTTGTAGGTTTTTTTTTTTTTTTAATAAGAGTATCTTAGAGGGTTTTTTTGTTTTGTTTTTTTCGTATTTTAGTGTATTTTTAATGTTTTTTATGATTTATTTGTAAGTTTTTTAGGGTGTTTTAGGGTTTTGGTTTTTTTTTTCAATTTTTGTTAGTGTTCTATCTTTTACTTTTAGGGATTTTTGTTTTGATTTTATAGTTTTTGATTATTATTTTTTTTTTAATTTTAAGCTTTTATTGTTGGATTTAAGTGTTTTAGGTTTGCCAGGCAGTGGTGGCCCATGCCTTAAATCACAGAACTTGAGAGGAAGAAGTACTGGATTTCTTAGTTCAAGGCCAGCATGGTTTACAGGGGCAGTTCCAGTATAGCTAGGGATCCACAGAGAAACCTAGTCTCCAAAATCTCAAAAGAAAAAAAAAAAAAAACAAAAAAAAAAACAAAAAACAAAGTAGGAAAGAAAGACAGAAAGGAACGAAGGAAGGAAGTAAGAAAGGAAAGAAGGAAAGAAGGAAGCAAATTACTTTATGCATATTTTGGGATTCCTGTGTAATTTTTTTAAAGAAATTTAGGGTTTTTTTAAAGCATTTTCAGGATTTTTTGAAGATTGTTTTATACATTATTTTGGTTTTCTGTGTTTTAGTGTATGTTTAGTGCTTTTTAAAAAAGATTTTAGAGTGTTTTTGTATGTTTGTTTGTTTTTGGCTTTAGGGTTTTCTTTAGGGTTTTAGTATTTTTTTGAGTTTTTGTGTGTATATGTGTTGTAGTGTGTTAAGGTCGAAGGCAGCATGGTCTACAGAGTGAGTTCGAGGACACCCAGAATTACACAGAGAAACTCAGTCTCCAAAAACTTGAAAAAAAAAGAAAAAAAAAAAGAAAGTAAAATAAAAAGAACGAAGGAAAGAAGAAAGAAAGAAAGAAAGAGAGAAAGAAAGACAGACAGAAAAAGAAAGAAAGAAAGAAAGAAAGAAAGAAAGAAAGAAAGAAAGAAAGAAAGAAAGAAAGAAAGAAAACAGATTTAGTGAAATTTATGGCTCTGCGTATTTTTTGTAGAAATTTAGGGTCTTTTAAAAGGTTAATAGGGTGTTTGGAAGACTATTGTAGAATTTTATTGGTTTTTTTTATTGTTGCTTTTTTTTGTCTCCTAGGTTGTCGGGTTTTTTGTTTGTTTTTTGACTGAGGGGTTTTCGTTTAGAGTTTTACTTCATTTATTTATTTATTTATTTATTTATTATTATTAATTGTATTTTTGAAGAAAAAAATAACTTTTTATTTTGGAGCTAAAGTGTATTAGCTTTGCCAGTCAAGGGTGTTTCATGCCTTTATTCCCAGCCCTTGAGAGCAGAGGCAGGTAGATTTGTAAGTTCTAGGCAAGCCTGGTCTACAGAGTGAGTTCCAGTATAGCCAGGGCTATACAGAGAAACACAGTTTCCAAAAACAAAATAAATCAAACCAAAAAGTAGCTTAAGGGTCATTTTGGGGTTGATATATATCTATATAATTTTATATATTTTTTTTACTTTAATGGTTTGTAGGGTTTTTAGATATATTTGGTTTTCAGATTTCTAGTGTAGGTTAAGTGTTTTTTTTTTTTTCTTGGTTTTTAAGGATTATAGTGAGTTTTAGATTTTTGGTGTTTAATTTACACTTAATTTAATTTTATTTTTTTTGCTTTATTTCTTAGGTTTTTGTTTTGTTGGTTTTTTGTTTGTTTGTTTGTTTGTTTTAATTTAAAGGATTTATATTTGGTATTTAATTGTTTTACTGTTTCTAGGAAATTGTGGACCTTGCCTTCAATCTCAGCACTTAGGAGGCAGAGGTAGTAGATTTGTGAGTTTGAGGCTAGCCTGATCCAATGAGGGAGCTCTAGGACAGGTAGGGCTACACAGAGAAACCCAGTCATGAAAAACACAAAAAACAAATGAAATAAAATAAAATGAAATAAAACGATAAAAGATGAAAAGAAAGAAAAAAGAAAGAAAGAAAGAAACATAGATAGATAGATAGATAGATAGATAGATAGATAGATAGATAGATAGATAGATAGATATAAGGAAAAGGAAGGAAAGAAGGAAGGAAAGAAATAAGGTAGGAAGAAAGGAAGAAAGGAAGGAAGTAATAAATTAAGAAAGAAAGATAAATAGATAGATAGATAGATAGATAGATAGATAGATAGATAGATAGATAGATAGATAGAAAGAAGGAAGGAAAGGAAGGAAAGATGGAATGAAGGATAGAAGGAAGGTAGAAAGAAAGGAAGAAAGGAAGAATTGAAGGAAGAAAGAAAGGAAAGAAAGAAAGAAAGAAAGAAAGAAAGAAAGAAAGAAAAAAGGAAAGTAAAGAAGGAAGAAAGGAAGACAGAGAAAGAAAATATAAAGGAAAGAATATAGGAAGGAAGGAAGGAAGGTAAGGAACTAGGGAAGAAAAGAAAGAAAGAATGAAAGAAAGAAAGAAAGAAAGGAAAAAAGAAAGGAAGAAAGGAAGCAAGCAAGCAAGCAAGCAAGAAGGAAAGAAAGAAAGAAAGAAAGAAACAAACAAACAAAGGAGAGAGTTTTAAGTTCATTTGGATTCCTGTATTTTTAGAAGCGTGCTTTTGAGAGTTGTTTTTTTTTTTTTTTTTTTCAGTTTTCTAGTGTATTTTTTTTTCTAGTAAGTTAACCAATTTTACTGTGTTTTAAATTTTTAGGGTTTTATTTATGCTTCAGAGATTTATTTTTAATTAATTATTATTTTTTTGTATTTAATGCACATTGTGATATTGTGTGTGTGTCTGTATGTGTGTGTTCTTCTTATTTTTTTTTTTGGTTTTTTTTTTTTTTTTTTTGAGACAGTGTTTCTCTGTATAGCCCTGGCTGTCCTGGCACTCACTTTGTAGACCAGGCTGGCCTCGAACTCAGAAATCCGCCTGCCTCTGCCTCCCGAGTGCTGGGATTAAAGGCGTGCGCCACCACGCCCGGCCATGTGTGTGTTCTTGAATAATTATTTAAAATTTGTGAGGTTTAATTTTGGTGTTTATTGGTTTTAGTGTTGCCAGGAAATGAGGGCCATTGCCTATAAAACCTAGACATAGGGATGAACAAGTAAGGGATTTTTAAGATGGAGGCTAATTTGGTCTATGGAGTGACACACAGAATGGCCAAAGAAAGACAGCGAAAGCCATTCTCCAAAATTCAAAAAAGAAAGAGAGAGAGAGAGAGAAAGAGAGAGAGAGAGAGGAAGGGAAGGAGGGAGGGAGGGAGGGAGGCAGGGAGGAAGGAAGGAAGGAATGATGGAAGGAAGGAAGGAAGGAAGGAAGGAAGGAAGGAAGGAAGGAAGGAAGGAAGGAAGGAAAGATGGAAGGAAGGAAGGAAGGAAGCAGTCAGTCAGTCAGACAGCAGGAAAAGAAAGCAAGCAAGAAAGAGACAAACAAAAAAGAAAAAAGAATTGGGTTTCAGAGTTATTTTTAGCCTCTTTGACTTTTTTTTTTGGAATTAATATTTTGGGGGTGTATTTTGTTTTTGTATTTGTTTTTTTTAAGGCTTTGAAGTGTGTTTAGAAGAATGTTTTGGAGAGTGTGTGTGTGTGTGTTTTTTTTTTTTTATACTTCTAGTATATTTTTAGTAGTTGTCCTAGTTTTTTAGAATTTTAGTGAATTTTAGGACTTGGGATTTTATTTAGGCTTTAAGGATTTTTTTTTTAATATTTTAATGTTTTAATGTTTTCTTTGGGATTGTGTGTGTGTGTTCTTGAATATTTATTTCAATTTTGATGGTTTTAATTTTGGAGGATCATAGTTTTAGCATGGAAATAGCGGTCCATGCCTATAAAATCTAGCCCCAGGGATAAACAGGTAGTGGATATTCTAGTTGTCAGCTAGCATGGTCTACAGAATAACTTCCAAGACAGTGAGGGATACACAGAGAAACCCACTTTCCAAAAAATTACAAATAAATCAATGAAAGAAACAGAGGGAGAGAGAGAGAGAGAGAGAGAGAGAGACAGACAGACAGACAGACAGACAGACAGACAGACACACAGACACACAGACACACAGACACATAGACACACAGACACACAGACACTCAGAGAGAGAGAGACAGAGAGAGATAAAAGGGGAAAGGAAGGAAGAAAGAAAAAGAGAGAGAGAGGAGAGAGAGAAGGAGGGAGGAAGGGGTGAGGGATGAAGGAAGGAACAAAGGAACTAAGGAATGAAGGAAAGAAAAAAGAATAAAGGAAGAAAAAAATAATTGTGTTATTGGGTCATTTTTGGTCTCATGTGCACTTTTTTTTATTTTTAGGGGTTTTATTTAAGATTTTGAAGTGTTTTTAAAGAATGTTTCAGAGTGTTTGTTTTCAGAATTCTAGTGTATTTTTCATATTTTTTCTTTTTTTAATATTTAGTGTGTTTAGGACTTTTGAGGTTTCATTTAGACTTCAAGGATTTATTTATTTTAATATTTCATTGCTTTCTTTATGTTCTTTTTTGTGGGTGTATTCTTGAATATTTATTTAAAAATTGAGGTATTTTTGTTTTGGTGGTGCATAATTTTAGAGTTGGTAGACAATGGCTGCCCCTTTCAAATACATGCTAGCCCTAAGGTGAACTGGTAGGGGATTTCTTAGTTGGAGGCTAGCCTGGTCTTGAGATTGATCACCCAGAGAGCCAGGGATAAACCCAGTTTCTAAAATTTAAAAAATATAGAAAATGAAAGGGAGAGAGAGAGAGAGACAGAGAGAGAGACAGAGAGAGAGACAGAGAGAGAGACAGAGAGAGAGACAGAGAGACAGAGAGACAGAGAGACAGAGAGACAGAGAGACAGAGAGACAGAGAGACAGAGAGAGAGAGATACATACATCGAGAGAGAGAGAGAGTGAGAGAGAGAGAGAAGGAAAAGGAAAAAAAAGAGGGAAGGAAAGAAGGAAGGAATAAGGAAGGAAGGAAGGAAGGAAGGAAGAAAAAGAAAGAAAGAAAGAAAGAAAGAAAGAAAGAAAGAAAGAAAGAAAGAAAGAAAGAAAGAAAGAAAGAAAGAAAGAAAGAAAGATAAAGAAAGGATACTTCTAAGTTCTTTAACTTCATTTGATTTCCTGGATTTTTAGAAGAGTGCTTTCGAGGGTTTTTTGTTTTCAGATATCTAGTGTATTTTTGTGTTTTTTCAAGTTTTTTAAACAAGTTTACTGTGTTTTAAGATTTTGGGGAATTATTTTCCCTTCAGCAATTTATTTTTTATTTATTATTTTTTTTTTTGTATTTTAATGCATATTGGGATTATTGCAATAGAGTACACATATTTTATACTAGTGTATAGAACAGATTTTAAGGTAGTAAATATCCATAAAATATTGCTATCCTTATTAATTCTGGATCACAAAAAATATATATCACGAGAATATATTATTGTTCAATAATATTGAAATTATTTGAATTTTAAAAAATATTGCTTACAATTTTAATATAAAATATTTGCTACTAGGTCAATACACAGAAAATAAAGTAATAAAAATAAGAACAACCAAAACTTTAGTAAATTTTTTAAATACTAATTCTTTAAAATTAGGTTTCAATCTAGTAAAGAATATATAATTTTTCTCTAAATAATACTGAAAATAAAAAATTATGAACATAATAGTGATTTTCTATTTTCACATATTTTTCATGCTTTCTTGGTAAATATATTAATCTTTAATAAAAGTGTTCAAAGAATGTGCAAATAGAATGTATTCATGAGAACATAATTAAAACAATTTATATTTTTTAAATAATATTATTTATTATATATTAAAATAAAATAACTATTTCTAAAAATGACATTAAAGAATACATGTCATATTAGTATTAACACATTCATATTATATTAAAATGAATTAAAGTATTTTATTAAATAAGGAATGT